>NW_012103031.1:3975447-3976854 GCF_000951045.1 Mandrillus leucophaeus | reverse complement strand
GGAGGTTGCAGTGAGCCGAGATCACGCCACTGCATTCCAGCCTGGGCAACACAGCAAGACTCCGTCTCAAAAATAAAACAAAACAAACAGCCGGGCACGATGGCTCACCCCTGTAATTCCAGAACTTTTGGGAGGCCAAGGCAGGCGGATCACCTGAGGTCAGGAGTTTGAGACCAGCCTGATCAACATGGAGAAACCCCGTCTCTACTTTAAAAAAAAAAAAAGAAAGAAAGCTGGGCGTGGTGGCATACGCCTGTAATCCCAGCTACTGAGGAGACTGAGACAGGAGAATTGCTTGAACCTGGGAGGTGGAGGTTGCGTTGGGCCAAGATTCCGCCATTGCACTCCAGCCTGGGCAACAAGAGCGCAATTCCGTCTCAAAAAACAAAACAAAACAAAATTTAAAAAAGACTAGGCGTGGTGGGTCACGCCTGTAATCCCAGCACTTTGGGACGCTGAGGCGGGCAGATCGCCTGGGGTCAGGAGTTCGAGACCAGCCTGGCCAACATGGCGAAATACAAAAAATAGCCAGCTGTGGTGGTGTGCTTCTGTAATCCCAGCTACTAGGGAGACTGAGGCTGGAGAACTGCTTGAACCTGGGAGGTGGAGGATGCAGTGAACTTTAAAAAACAAACAAAAAGCCAGGCGTGGTGGCATGAGCCCATAATCCCAGCTACTCGGGAGGCTGATATGGAAGAATTGCTTGAACCCAGGAGTCGGAGGTTGCAGTGAACCAAGATCGAGCCACTGCACTCCAGCCTGGGTGACAGAGTGAGACTCCCGTCTTTTAAAAAAAAAAAAAAAAAAAAGCTTAGCGCTGACAAAGGCAGGTTCTCTGTGGAGGGGGCCGCAGGCTGCGCTGTCTTCCAGGAAAGCCAGGGAGGGGGAGCTCTCGGGAAAACGGCCCCAGCGTCTCCACCTGGTTTTCTCAGCACAGGATCCCTGCTTGGGTCTCACCCCTTGCTAGAGTTTGCCCCATTCCTCAGCAGGTGGCAAGCCCTGGAGGGAGCCTGCGGTCTGGAAGAGATGTTGGACGGGAGCCCTGGCTTTCCTGGGAGGGACAGTTTCGTGTGCTGCGTGTCCCCAGGTTCCTAGCTGGGGGCGGCGGCTTTCCTGCCCTGTGCCTGTTCAGGACTGGCAGTGGGGCATGGGCAAACCACTCACTTGGCGAAAGGAAGTGCCCTGTCCGACTGAAGGAAGGTCCTGCTGGTGGTGTCTCAGAAGTCCTGATTTCTCGGGGCAGGAACCTTCCAAAGGCTCCTGTCAAGTTCACTTACCTCTCTCTTCTGGCCTGCCTTTGTCGTCTTCAGGAGCCTGGTTCTGGACGGACGACATAGAGGACCACGATGAGGAAGACGACGAGGACTTCCTGGCGGAGGTGGCTGAGGAGGAGAACGAGCCCCCAGG
>NW_012103031.1:3965585-3973232 GCF_000951045.1 Mandrillus leucophaeus | reverse complement strand
AGTCCTGGGTGCGGTGCCTTCCCTCAGCCCCCGCCCTGCGGCCCCGGGTCTCTTGCCCGCCGGGTCCGTGAGCTCAGCCGGAGACGTGGAGAGCTCTGGAGAGAAGAGCAGCGCGGAGGCAGCGAGGCCTACGCGCCACCCCCACGGAGACTGCGATATCCCCTGGGTGGGCCCGGGCTGTGAAGCAGGGCGGTAGTTGGCGGGCGATGCTATTTATTTCACCCGGATTCCGACTTCGGTGGCCCAGGGAGCAAGGGACTTGTGCGTCTGCAACCGGCTGTGGCGGCGAGGGAGGGGAAAGCCCTTGCTCCACGGGAGGGTGGGGTCCAGTCACCCAGGTGGGCCAGCGAGATGCCTGGGAGGCCAGTGGGTTTGGCTGACCACTTCCTCCCATTCCTCAGTGGGAAATTTAGGGCCTCCCGGTCATCCGAAGGTTTAATTGCGCGAGGTGAGGGGAGGCCTTGTAGGTTTCCAAAGGGCGGAGCTCCAATGGGAAAACTTGAAACTTGTCGTCTGCAGATATTTATTTCCACCTCTCGTATGGCCTAAAGAATCTAGAAGAAAAAAGCCAGATACCAAACTTACGGCCAGGCAGACGGGTCGCGGGTGTTGACAGGGTCCTGAGGGAGTTTGAAGCCTTATTCTCGAGCCGCTTGCTGTCCTCTCCACACGGGCATAGAGGGCACCCGGGCGCCCGCTGCACCGGTTCGGTTTTGGTCTCTGCTTCTCTCAGTCCTTTGGTACTTTCACCTCCTTCAGCCGGAGGTGGCAAACTCAGACATCTTTGGGCGCCCGAGGCCCTCGCAGCCCTGAGCCCCAGCTTTCACTTCCCTGGGCTGCCCGTCTCCCGAAATAGGCAGACGCTCCGTCCTCGGAGCCCAGCGCTCACTTAGAGCGACTGAGGTTGGTTGAAGGATCTTTCCCCACATCCCATAATTAAGGCCCTAGGACACCCGCAGGTCCCTTTAACTCTGCTTCTGTCATTACACTAGAACAAGTAGTGTTTCTGTTTAGAGTCCCATTTCACAAATTGGTTAGTGGAGGCACCCGTGTCCTGGCAGCTTGCACAGTGGCTGTCCACCTCTGGGGGGTGTGGACCTGAGCCGTGGCTCAGTGACAAACCAGGCACCCAACTATGCAAGGCCCCTGCCTGGTGGGCGCCCCACCCTCCGCACTGGGCCCATGGAAGCCACTGGGCAGGCAGCTGGGGTGTAGTTCATGTGAAGCCCCCCTCCCCTCATGCTTTTGGGGCCACTGTAAGTGGGGCCAGGAAACGGATTTTTGGTGCAGCTGCATTTCCTTATAGACCTAGTTCCTTCCACGTTAGTGTAGACATGGCCTTGGGGGCTGAGCGCAGCAGCCAGGCTGCCTGGGCTGGGGGCGGGTAGGAGGCACGGTAGTTGGTGGGTGGGAAGAGGGCCTGGGTGGTGGCGGTCAGTTAGCCTGGCTGGGTGAGGTTGCGGGGCGGGGTGGTGAGGAGAGCAGGGGTCCCAGGGAGGCATCGGGGTGCTGGGTAATGGCCTCAGCCCTGGGTTTCTCCTCTCCCTGCGGGACAGGAGTCTCAGAAAGGGCCAATGGCAAGGTGGGCTCGGGGGCTCTGGGATCTCAGCTCTAGCCCTATATGGCCAGGATCTGCTGTCCCTGCCCCTCCTGGGCCCCAGCAGCTGTCCTGCAGCCGTTGGCAGGAGGGCCTGGCTTTAATAAAGAGTGGACAAACTGAGCTTCTGACTGGACTCCATGCTGTTGCCACTTCTTGGAACCCGTCGGGGAGGCTTTGCGCGGCCTCAGGTCCAACTTGCTTCTGCAAATATTTTTAAAAGATTTTCTCTTTTAAGAAATTAGAATCGGTCCTAGGATTGCCCATGAGGAGTCAGCCCCAGGCCAGTGTGGCCCTGTGCTGCCCATGCTCACCGTCTTCCTTGGTGGCCCTCACCCTCTTCACACTTGATGTAGTGCAAACACCTGTCTTGGGCCATTACTGTTTGTGAAGGTGTTGGCCAGGCTTCTGGAGGCCAGAGTGAGGGGCCAGGTGCCCTTCCTGGTGATCCAAACACATTCCCAGTCCTTTCCTCAGAGGCCCCCGCACCATGTGGCTCATCCAGGGCTCACCTGCTCCAGTACCAGGGCAAGGTGCACATACATCTCCAGGGCCCCAAAATGCCTTCCTTAAAGCTGATTTGTTGATTTCTTTATTCTTATCACATGGTAACCCACGATCAGATCTGACCCTCCTGTCCTTTCTCTATGGGTCTGAAAAATAAGAACTGCTGTAATCAAATGTGATCTGGAGGCATCAGAACAGAGCAACCTAATACTTCTTTTCTCACCCAGGCTGGAGTGCAGTGGCGCAATCTTGGCTCCGCCTCCCGGGTTCAAGCAATTCTCCTGCCTCAGACTGCCGAGTAGCTGGGATTACAGGCATGTGCCACCATGCCTGGCTAGTTTTTTGGTACTTTTAGTAGAGATGGGGTTTCACCATATTGGCCAGGCTGGTCTCGAGCTCCTGATCTTGTGATCTGCCTTCCTTGGCCTCCCAAAGTGCTGGGATTACAGGTGTGAACCCCTGTGCCCGACCAGAGCAACCTAACATTTCAATAGAAAAAAAATAAAGCTGGGCATGGTGGTATGCATCTGTATTCCCTTCTACTTGGGAGGATCTCCTGAGACCAGAAATTCAAGGCCAGCCTGGGCAACGTATTGAGACCCCATGTCTGAAACAGACTTTTGAGTGGCAGACAAATACAAAGACCTAGTTTAAAAATGCAACCCCTTGAGGATCTTATAGTCTATTCAGAAAAGTTAAATGAGGCTGGGTGTAGTGGCTCATGCCTGTAATCCCAGCACTATGGGAGGCCAAGGTGGGTCCCTTGAGCTCAGGTGGATTCCTTGAGCTCAGGAGTTCGAGGCCAGCTGGGACAACATGGCAAAACTCTGTCTCTATAAAAAATACAAAAATTAGCTGGGTGTGGTGGCGCATGCCTGTAGTCCCAGCTACTCTGGAGGCTGAAGTGGGAAGACTGCTTGAGCCTGGGAGGCAGAGGCTGCAGTGAGCTATGATCTCTCCATTGCACTCCAGCCTGGGTGACAGAACAAGACCCTATCTCACAAAAAAAAAAAAAAAAAAAAGATTTCCCGATACAACTTAAAATTGACTGTCCAGCCAAATACTTACAAAAGAAAAAAAAGTTTATAGGGAGAAAAATACCTACTACCCCCCCATCCAATGGTCATAGAAAAAAGAAGTAGATACCCTTTATTGCCAAGGAGGAGTTAAACCCTAGTGACCTGTGAAATGTGAGTCACGAAAGGTGGCACTTAGAGGGGTCCCTCAACCCTGAGCATCATTTTTCCCTCCACCTACCTTTGTTACGTCCTTTCTCCCTTGCCTGTTTCCCCAACCTTCTTTTCTGATTCCTTTTGTCCTGATCTTTTCACTTAACTCATCCAACATTTCCTTCTATCTCCTTTTTTTTCTTTCTCTAATTGGCTACATATGGAATAAAGTATTTTGAATTACTGGGTTATATCTATTAAATAAAGCTTTATGATCTTTGCTCTCTTTTTTTTTCCTGATTATAAAAATACATACTAGGACCAGGCACGGTAGTTCACTGCTGTAATCCCGGCACTATGGGAGGCTGAGGCGGGTGGATCCCTTGAGCCCTGGAGTTCGAGACCAGCCTGGACAACATGGTGAAATTGCTACCAAAACATTAAAAAATGTTAGCTGAGTGTGGTGGCATGCACCTGTGGTCCCAGCTACATGGAAGGCCGAGGCTGCAGTGAGTCAAGATCCCACCACTACACTCCAGCCGGGGCAACAGAGTGAGATCCTGTCTCAAAAACAAAAGCAAATTCTCTAACTCAGTGAATTTGAACACTTCTGACTCGTGATCCACAGTGAGAAACCCATTTTCCATCATTGAACCTGAGTGTGCGTATGTGATACACACACTTAGTGCACCAAAACTTACCTTTACTGCGTTTTAAAATTCCACCTCTTTCCATCTATTTCATTTTCTTTAAAGCCAATCTCAATTCATGATGAGTCAGGATCTGCAGTGTGAAAGCCATGGTTTGAATCCCTCTAAGCTGTAGCTCATCACACCCCCTTCTGAGCAGGACCTGCACCCAGCTCCAGGAAGGGGGCTTGCCCAGCGTTCAGCAAAGACAGGCCAGGGTGGGACGCATATCAGGAAACGTTTTGGTGCAGAAGCACCTCTGTCTGAGCTACCTGCATTTAAGGAGGTGCTAGCCATGAAGAGACGTGGGGCAGCCCTTGGTAAACTGGAGGAGTGAGGCAGCCAGGACAGTGCACCTTCCTGCAGGCCCAGAGCTCCTTTTCTCTCCAGGGACTGGGCATTGAGGTCGCTGCTGCTTCTGGGGACCCAGGAACTCAGGGCTCTTTCCTTTTCCCCCTTGTCCTCCTCCCTGCCCTGTCCCCTCTCAGGGAGAGATTCCAGGACAGATAATAATGGCCGCTAATACATGTGTCCCAGACTCTGTCCTGAGAGCTTTATGTGAGTTAATTCCATTTAGTTCTCACAATGTTACTGTCATTCCCATTTTGCAGATGAAGAAACCGAGGCATAGAGAGGTTCAGTCATCTGCCCCAGGTTTGAATGACATGTGACCCCAGCATGCTTAAGGGCATTTCCGAATTTGCTCTAGAGGTAGCCGTGCAAAGACCAGGCTACTGCAAGCATGATGGTCGCATACAAGAGCCTGTGCAGCCAGGCTCTGTTGCTGCAGGCATGTAGTGGGGTGCAAGCTGTCTATTGTCTGTTTCAGTTCTGCCTGCTGTTACAAATGACACCTCCCCCAAAGCACACACACACACTTGGTGGGTTACTATCACAGCCGTTTGACAATGTGCAAAGATTCCAGGGATCAGGAATGCAGGTGGCCACAGCAGGGCTGGCTTTCTTTCCCTGTTTCTTCACTTCTAGGACCTCAGCAGGGAAGGGACTTAGCAGTCGGCATCATGCACCTGTAATTGGGGCTGCAGTAACTTGGCAACTAGGACTGTCCGCTGGCATGCACACAGGTGTCCTCCTGTGTGGCGTGGCTTCCTCAGCGTACTTGGATTTCTTCTATGGTGGCCCTGAGATTGGAGCATGTCCCACATATGAGGCAGAAGCTGTATGGCCTCAGGCCGTGCGCAGTGGCTCATGCCTGTCATCCCAGCACTTTGGGAGGCTGAGATGGGCAGATCACTTAAGGTTCAAGAGCAGCCTGGCCAAAATGGTGAAACCCTGTCTCTACTAAAAATACAAAAATTAGCCAGGAGTGGTGGTGCATGCCTATAGTCTCAGCTACTCAGGAGGCTGAGAGAGGAGAATTGCCTGAACCCAGGAGATGGAGTTTGCAGTGAGCCAAGATCACACCACTGCACTCCTGCCTGGGCTGCAGAGTGAGACTCTCTCAAAAAATAAAAAGTAAAATAAAAGAAGCTGTATGGCCTCATCTTAGAAGTTGTGCACCACCATATCCACCATACTCTACTGACTGGAGCTGATTCAAAGGGTGGGACACAGACCCCAATTCTCAACGGTAAGAATGTCACAAAATTTCATGGTCATTATTATTTTTTTAAAGCACAAATACTTTTATATTCAGCCCCTGGAGAGCCATCACATGTTTGAAAAGTTAAAACATGAACCAAAGGATCTAGTTTTAAAGACACAGCAATGAGGCCAGGTGTGAGGTTTTGTCATCCCAGCACTTTGGGAGCCAGAGGTGAGAGGATTCCTTGAGCCCAGGAGTTCAAGACCAGCCTGAGCAATAAAGCAAGACCCTGTCTCTACAAAAAAATAAACAACAGCCGGGTGTGGTGGCATGCGTCTGTGGTCCCAACTACTTGGGAGGCTGAGGTGGGAGGCTCACTTGAGCCTAGAAGAGGGAGGTTGTAGTGAGCTGAGATCGCGCTGCTGCGTTCAAGCCTGGGTGACAGAGCAGGATCCCATCTCAAAACAGAACAAAAAACCCCGCTATGATTGGGTGAAATCCTACCCATGTAATAGAATTATCCATATTAGTAACAAAGTATAAAATGAAAGGAGAGTCTCTTAGAAGTGTGAAATTCTTCTGTAGACAGTTTTTTTTTTTTTTTTTTTTTCCCCCTCACTCTGTTGTCCAGGCTGGAGTGCAATGGTGCGATCTTGGCTCACTGCAAGCTCTGCCTCCCGGGTTCACGCCATTCTCCTGTCTCAGCCTCCTGATTAGCTGGGACTACAGGCACCCGCCACCACGCCCGGCTAATTTTTTTTTTTTTTGTATTTTTAGTAGAGACGGGGTTTCACTGTGTTAGCCAAGATGTTCTCGATCTCCTGACCTCGTGATCCGCCTGCCTCGGCCTCCCAAAGTGCTGGGATTACAGGCGTGAGCCACCGCGCCCAGCCCAGTTCTGTCTTCTTTATTCAAGAGGTTTGTAGTCATTTTCAGAATTCACTCCAGAGCCAACTTTTTAATTTTAGATTTTAGTATCAGCAAACAAGGCTGGTTGTGGTGGCTCATGCCTGTAATCCCAACCCTTTGGGAGGTTAAGGTGGGCGGATCATTTGAGCCCAGGGGTTTTGAGACCAGCCTTGGGCAACATAGCAAGACTCTGTCTCTACTAAAGATACCAAAATTAGCCAGGCGTGGTGGCACACCCCAGTAATCCCAGCTACTTGGGAGGCTGAGGCACGAGAATCACTTGAACCTGGGAGGTGGGGTTGCAATGAGTCAAGATCACGCCACCGCACTCCAGCCTGGGTGACAGAGTGAGACTGTGTCTTGAAAAAAAAGAAAATTAGTATCTTCCTTCTTTCCAGTGTAGACTAAAAAAATTTAGCATCTTCCGGCTCTGCTGTGATTATTTCACATTGCATACCTATATCAAAATATCTCATGTACCCCATAAATATATACACTGCCTATGTACCTACAGAAACTAAAAATTAAAAAACAGTATCGGCTGGGTGTGGAGGCTCACGCCTGTAATCCCAGCACTTTGGGAGGCTGAGGCGGATGGATCACCTGAGGTCGGGAGTTCAAGACCAGCCTGACCAACATGGAGAAACCCCGTCTCTACTAAAATACAAAATTAGCCAGGCATGGTGGCGCATGCCTGTAATCCCAGCTACTCAGGAGGCTGAGGCAGGAGAATTGCTTGAACCCAGGAGGCGGAGGTTGCAGTGAACCGAGATCGCGCCATTGCGCTCCAGCCTGGGCAAAAAGAGTGAAACTCTGTCTCAAAAAAAACGACAACCAAAAAACACAACAACAAAACAAAACAAAACAAAACAAAACAGTATCTTCCAAGATTCATGAAGATATTGCCTGTGTAAAATCAGAACAGGATGGTGGGAAAAAGAGAAATGAAGAGAACAAGAAAAAACTTGGAAATTAAACATAATGGCCCGAAAGAAAAAGAAAGAACAGCAGATAAAGTTTCTCTCTTAAAATACAGAGCAAAAAAGAGGAAGAGGCAGAAATAATGATACGGAGGATTGACACAAGAATCTCCACACTCAGGTAACAGGAATTCAATAAGGAGGGAGGAACAGAACACGTCTGTCGCCCAGGCTAGAGTGCAGTGGCACAGTCATAGCTCAACGCAGCCTCGACTTCCTGGGCTCAAGCGATCCTCCTGCCTCAGCCTCC
>NW_012103031.1:3963764-3964800 GCF_000951045.1 Mandrillus leucophaeus | reverse complement strand
CTAATTTTTTGTATTTTTAGTGGAGTTAGTAGAAATGAGATTTCACCATGTTGGCCAGGGTGGTGTTGAACTCCTGACCTCAAGTGATCCACCTGTCTCTGCCTCTCAAAGTACTGGGATTACAGGCATAGCCACTGTGCCCAGCCCCCCACCACTGTCCCCCAGGCTGGAGTATAGTGGTGCAAACTCAGGTCACTACAGCCTTCACCTCCTGGGATAAGGTGATTGTCCTATCTCAGTCTCCTGAGTAGCTGGGACTACAGGTGTGCACTACCACACCAGCTAATTTTTGTATTTTTTGTAGAGACAGGGTTTCGCCATGTTGCCCAGGCTGGTTTCGAACTCCTGGGCTCGAGCTATCCGCCTGCCTCGGCCTCCCAATCCCTGTTCTGTTCTTTCATAGTCCCCTGTGGGCTCTGACTTTCATAGTTCTTAGCTTCGGTTATTACATTATTATGTGTGTTACTGATTGAATGACTGTTTCCTCCAAAAGACAGTGTGATCCAACAAGGAAGTTTCTTTTTTTGTTGTTCTTTCTCCCCAAGGACCAGCACAGTGCCTAGTAAAAAAAAATAATTATCTGCATAATAAACATGTTTGAATGAATGGGTCATTGACTGGAGAAAGGTGACGTGTAGACCTAGAGACATCAGATTTGGGGCGGTCCCCAGCTAATGACAATTCCTTGCTGAACTGCAGAGCCTCAACCCGCTCCAACCGTTTTTTTTGAGATGGAGTCCTGCTCTGTTGCCCAGGCTGGAATGCAATGGTGCAATCTCAGCTCACTGCAACCTCTGCCTCCTGGATTCAAGGGATTCTCCTGCTTCAGCCTCCCCAGTAGCTGGGATTACAGGCGTGCACCACCACACTCAGGCTAATTTTTGTATTTTTAGTAGAGACGAGGCTTCACCATGTTGGCCAGGCTGGTCTCAAACTCCTGACCTCGGGTGATCCGCCAGCCTCAGCCTCCCAAAGTGCTGGGATTACAGGTGTGAGCCACTGCCTGTATGGGAGGGGATGTGGAGGTGGGGGGTGA
>NW_012103031.1:3954296-3963029 GCF_000951045.1 Mandrillus leucophaeus | reverse complement strand
GGGACAGGAATCTCAGCGGGAAGACAACCCCTCCTCCGAAGGGAGGCCCATCAGGGCTTCAGAAAAGGGGCCGAGAGACGCATAAGAGGAGCGTGTGGTGCGGAGGGGCCTGGGCTGAGGAAGGAAGCCCTGAAAGACCCAACAGAGGAAGGGAGCTGGGCAGAGGGTGATAGCAGGGGCCAGACTGAGCGAACAGTGCCCAGGCTGGTGTCAAACTCCAGGCCTCAAGTGATCCTCCCGCCTTGGCCTCCGAGGGTGCTGGGGTTATGGGCATGAGCCACTTTGCCTGGCCTACTCAATTCTGTTTTAAATGTTTGTGTTTGTGAAGTGAGACAAAAATTGTTAAAGCAATGAGAAACATTGCATGTTTAAGCTCCACTAAGTCATATTGGAGTCAAAAAGGGATGCGGGGATGTGGTTCCCTCCTTTCCTTCTGCAGGGTCAAGGTTACCCAGTGGACGGGGGTGCTTTTAGGAGAATTAGGCGGGTGCAGAGCTGCCAGATCGCTTATTCTGTTTCTTCCCCCTTTTTCCAGGTATACTATTTGAAGAACAGGTTTCCATGCTCTTAGAGGAGCATCAGAGAATGAACAAACCCCAGGTGAGTTTCTTTTCGTAGATTCTTTTTCGTTTTCCAGGGGATTTGCTGGCTTTTATAAAATTCGTTGATTCAGATGGACATTTAGAAAGCTACTTCAGGGTAAATGGGGAGTGAGGCAGCTGAGCAGCAGGCAGAGGCAGCTGCGGATCCCTGTGGTCATGTGATCCTACAGTCGTCAAAGGGGAGTGGCAGATTGGTCTTTTTCTTTTGAGACAGTCTTGTTCTATTGCCCAGGCTGGAATGCAGTGGCATGATCTTGGCTCACTGCAACCTTCACCTCTGGGGTTCAACCAAATCTCATGCCTCGGTCTCCCGAGTAGCTGGGACTACAGGTGCTCACCACCACACCCGGCTAATTTTTGTATTTTTTATAGAGACGGTTTTGCCATGTTGGCCAGTCTGGTCTCAAGCCCCTGACCTCAAGCAGCCCTCCTGCCTGGGCCTCCCAGAGTGCTGGGATTATAGGCATGAGCCACTGCACCCGGCCCTGATTTGTCTTTTATCTTCCTAATCTGCACTTCATTTTCACTGGCCGCCAAAAGAAATGAACTAGTTACTCTTGGGACAGAAAGATTTCCTGGAGTCTGAAAAAATGTCTGAACATCTTTGTGGAGCAAAGAACCTTGCAATCAACCTCCCTGTTGCCTGCAGTTGTTCTTTGTTGGGAGTGGAGGGTAGAACTCAGGTTTTATTCATTGTCTAGATTGACCACATTTTCTTCACCTCTTCATTTGCAGATGGACATTTCGGCTGTTTCCACCTTTTCCTTGTTGTAAAGAATGCTGCTATGAGCATTGGGGTACAGGTATCTGTTCATTCATTCGCATGTTAGTCTGCTTTGTGTAATCTTGCCACTTCCCCGCCACCTGCCCGGGATGTCCTGATAAAGCCTAACCGCAGTGCATGTTTTCCCAGCCTGGCCTTCCTAGAATATTCTGCTGCATTGGCATTGAACTGCTTTCACCTTCTAGAAAGGCCCCTCTCCCTGGTGTCTTGTGACATGCTTCTTGTGGCTTTATTCCTGCTGCTCAGATTTCTTGGTGCTCCTCATTGTGTCTTCCTCCTGCTCATACCCATGGCTTATGTCCAGATGTCCATCCTTAACTCCCTCATCTTTCTACTCTGCCAGTCTTTCCCGAGTATTTCATGCCCTCTGTAGTGGTAGGGACAGGAGGCAGGGAAATTCTGGGCAGAAGAGAGCATGTCCCTGGCGAGGGCCCCACCCTCAAGCTGAAAAGCCTGACACTGTGGTCCAAAGTGAGAATTTACATCCCTGTTTTCCCGCTTAAATGTTGCCTTTTCCCAAACCACCCATGGCCCACCCCGCCCCCCCATCCTGTGCCCATAAAAACCCCAGGTTTTGTCTGTAGAAGCCCTTTGTATTTCCATATCAATTTTAGGGCCCGGCGTGGTGGCTCACGCCTGTAATCCCAGCAATTTGGGAGGCCGAGGTGGGTGGATCACCTGAGGTTTTAGCCTGGCCAACATGGTGAAACCCCATCTCTACTAAAAATACAAAAATTAGCCAGGCATAGTTGCATGCACCTGTAATCCCAGCTACTAGGGAGGCTGAGGCAGTAGAGTCACTTGAATCCAGGAGGTGGAGGTTGCAGTGAGATGAGATCGTGCCACTGTACTCCATCCTGGGCAACAAGAGCGAAACTCTATTAAAAAAAAAACAAAAAAATTAGAACCAGCTTGTATATATCTACAAAGAAACATTTAGGATTAAGGTTGGAATTGAACTTGTAGATAAGTTGGGGGAGAATGGACCTCTTTATTTTTACATCTGTTGAAGTCTTTAACTTACTGCAGGATTGTTTTGTAGTTTACAAGGCACAGGTCTGGCACATCTCTCAAATGTATCCCTAAGTGTTTCATTTTTTTGGATACTCTTGTAAATGGTATTGAATTTCAATTTATGATTGTTCATTGCTAGTATGTAGAAATACCAGATTTTGTATGTTTATACTGTATCCTGCAACCCTATTAAACTCACTAGCTCTAGTAGCTTTCTTGTACGTTCTGCAAGATTTTCTACATGGACAATTCTATCATGTCATTTACAAATAGTTTTACTTCTTCTCTAATCTGTATGACTTTTTGTTGTTTTATTGCATTGACGAAAACCGCCCATATAATGTTGAACAGAAATGAGACGGGACATCTTTGCCTTTCTTAATTTTAGGAGGACAGCAGTAAGTCTTTCACCATTACTGTGATGGCATCTGTTGGTTTTTCATGAGTGCTTTTTATTAGGTTGAGAAAATTTCCTTTTATTCTTTTTTTTTTTTTCTTTTTTTGAGACGGAGGCTCACTCTGTTGCCCAGGCTGCAGTGCAGTGGCGTGATCTCGGCTCACTGCAAGCTCCGCCTCCCAGGTTCACGCCATTCTCCTGCCTCAGCTTCCCGAGTAGCTGGGACTACAGGCACCTGCCACCACACCCGGCTAATTTTTGTATTTTTACTAGAGATGGGGTTTCATTGTGTTAGCCAGGATGGTCTTGATCTCCTGACCTTGTGACCCACCCCCCTCGGCCTCCCAAAGTGCTGGGATTACAGGCGTGAGCCACCGTGCCCAGCCTCCTTTTATTCTTAAACTGTTGAAAGTTCTTTTTTTTAAAATCAGGAATCAGTGTTTTGTCCAATCCTTTTCTGCATCTATTGATAAAATTATATGGTTTTCCTTATCTGTTTGTTAGTATCATAAATTATGTTTGATTTTTAAATATTAGTGTTCACCTGGTACAAACTTGTTCTAATATTCTTACCCTGTCTTGTATCTGTGGAATTTCTAGTGATGTTACCTCTCATCCGTGATAGTGATAATTTGTGGGTGCTGCCTGCTCCTCTTCTCTGTCTTTCATCAGTGTAGCTAGAGGTTTGAAACATTTATTGATTTATTTTTTTAAAAACTTATATATTATTGATTTTTGATTTTCTGTTCTCCATTTTATTGTTTTTTGTTCTCAGTTTTATTACTTTTTTCTGACTACTTTGGTATAATTTGCTCTTTTTCTGGTTTCTAAAAAGGTAGAAGATGAGGTCATTGATTTTATTATTACTATTTTTTTGAAGTGGAGTCTCACTCTGTCACACAGGCTGGAGTGCAGTGGTGTGATCTTGGCTCACTGCAACGTCCACCTCCCAGGTTCAAGTGATTCTCCTGTCTTAGCCTCCCGAGTAGCTGAGATTATAGGTGTCCGCCACCACGCCTGGATAATTTTTCTATTTTTAGTATAGATGGAGTTTCGCCACGTTGGCCAGGCTGGTCTTGAACTCCTGACTTCAGGTGATCCACTCACCTTGGTCTCCCAAAGTGTTGGGATTAACAGGCGTGAGCCACCATGCCTGGCCTGCTTTCAAATTTTTAAGAAAATATAGTTTAAGGGGCATGATTTGAAAAAGTGGTGTGTGTAGGGGGGTATATTTTCTGGAGGATAACTGAGTTTTTTGCAGAGCCAAAGCTGAAAAGCAAGCTAGTTGAATGTAAGAATCTCTGTTAGACTTGTGACTTGTCTTTGGAAATGAATATTTTAGAAGATATTTATTGTGGATTTTTGTAAAGATACTTTGAACTAATATAAACCTTATTTTATCTGTTGGCACATAGATAGTGGCACGTAGATAGTGGGCTTTATCTATACAGGTTTTTTTTTGTTTTTTTTTTTTTTGTTTTTTTTAGATGGAGTCTCGCTCTGTCACTCAGGCTGGAGTGCAGTGGTGTGATCTTGGCTCACTGCAAGCTCCGCATCCCGGGTTCACACCATTCTCCCACCTCAGCCTCCCAAGTAGCTGGGACTACACGCACCCACCACCATGCCTGGCTAATTTTGTTTTTGTATTTTTAGTAGACGTGGTTTCACTGTGTTAGCCAGGATGGTCTCGATCTCCTGACCTCATGATCCGCCCACCTCGGCCTCCCAAAGTGCTGGGATTACAGGTGTGAGCCACCGTGCCCGGCCTATCTGTATAGGCCTTAGTCATCTGTTTTCTCTCACATCTCAGCCATCCTGTGGTATTTCTCCTTAACAGCCATGTCTCCAAACACTCCTTTTCACTCCATTTCCTGCTCATGATTTCTGTTGGTCTGACCTCATTTTTCTGTCATGCTTTTCCCTCAGTTAATTCTTCCCTATGTTTAATAATTTCACCTTTTCAGTTTTGAGGGTCATCTTTTTAAAAATAGCAAATATATGTGTGTTCCTCGCTAGTTTTCCCTCCCTTTTCCACTATTGCAGGCAGTTTTCATTTTTATTTTTTGGAACCAAGGTGAAATACATATTTGGGATTTCATCCCAGGAGCCTGGGCCTGAAAATAGAGAATCCATGATATAAATCACACGTACATAGGAAATGTGTTAACATTTTTTTTTTTTGGAACGGATTTTCGCTCTGTCGCCCCAAGCTGGAGTGCAGTGGCGAGATCTCGGCTCACTGCAAGCTCCGCCTCCCAAGTTGATGTCGTTCTGCTGCCTCAGCCTCCCTCCTTGCTGGGACTATAGGCGCCTGCCACTACGCCCAGCTAATTTTTTGTATTTTTTAGTAGAGACAGGGTTTTACTGTGTTAGCCAGGATGGTCTCGATATCCTGACCTCGCGATCCGCCCGCCTCGGCCTCCCAGAGTGCTGGGATTACAGGTGTCAGCCACTGCGCCCGGCCAACATTTTTAACGTATACTTAATTTTTCTCATTTCTAGAAGTCCAGAAATTAAAGAGACCTGATAAAGGAAAGCCGGGAAAATCGAGATAAATATTTGTGGTACACTTCAGTCCTCAGTAACAACACACTGACTAAGAAAAGGGAATACGTTTTTGGGAAAACCCTTAATCTGGGTGCAAACCAGGTTTCTTCAAGAAAAATAGCCTGTCAGTTTGACTCATGTGGAATGAGTTTGAATATGTTTCAGAATCAAGTATTGGTGACAACAATTATTCTAGTAATAATGCTGATGAAATTAATATAAGTGAGAAGTTGCCTTTTGGTAGTAATCAGGAAAACACTCATACTGGAAAGAAATCTGTTGAATATAACCAAAGTGGGAAGTCACCAAGTCATAGTGAGGACCTTATTGAGGATCAGGAAATTCAAGCTTTGACACCACCTTTGGAAGATAACGAACATGGAAATGTCTTCCTTGAGAAGGTAGCCATCATCACACAAGAGACAGCCCAAACAGGAGAGAAACCCGATGATTATAAGGAGCATGGAGAAAATGTCAGTGCCACGTCAACTCCCAAAGTTCATCCAGAAACTCACATAAGGAAGAATCACTCTGAAGTTAATGAGTGTGAGAAGTCAACCTTCTTCAGACATAAAGTTAATACAGGGGTGAAAACCCATGGAGCTAATGAAAATGAGAATTTCAGTCACACGTCACATCTTACTGTGCCTCATAGAACTCACACGGTAGAGAAAACTTTTGAATGTAGTCATTGCAAGAGATCTTTTTGCCAGGAGTCCCACCTCACTGAGCATCAGAGGACATGCACAAGAGAGAAACCATGTGAAAGGAATAAATATGGGAAAACCTTTCAGAAATTACAACTTATCAACTCTCAGATAGTACATCGAGAAGAGAAACCCCATGAATGTGGTAAAACCCTAGTGAAGTCAGCCCTCACTAATCACCAGATAATTCAGTCAGAAAAGAAGCTTTATGTATGTAGTGACTGTAAGAAACCTTTTTCTCATAGCTCAGTCCTAAGAGTCCATCAGAGAATTCACACAGGGGAGAAGCCCTATCAGTGTAATGGGAAATCCTAAGCAAAATGAAACTTCAGTCACCATCAGAGAACTCTTACACATGGGAGAAACCATATGACTATAAGGAATGTAGGAATTCCTTCCATGTGAAACCAAACCTCACTAAACATCAGAAAACACATACGGGGAGAAACCTTTCAAATGTACTGAATGAAGGAGAACTTCCTTCCAGAAGTCACAATTGGCTGATTATTAGAGAAAACATACAGGAGAGAAACCCTGCAAATGTAATGAATTTGTTGGCCAGGCGCGGTGGCTCACGCCTGTAATCCCACTACTTTGGGAGGTTGAGGCGGGTGAATCACGAGGTCAGGAGATCGAGACCATCCTGGCTAACACGGTGAAACCCTCTCTGTACTAAAAATAGAAAAAATTAGCCAGACATGGTGGTGGGCGCCTGTAGTCCCAGCTACTCAGGAGGCTGAGGCAGGAGAATGGCGTGAACCCAGGAGGTGGAGCTTGCAGTGAGCCAGGATCACGCCACTGCACTCTAGCTTAGGCAACAGAGCGAGACTCCATGTCAAAAAAAAACCTTTTTTTTAATGAATATGGAAAATCAGTCCTACTATAAGTCAACCCTAAATGTACATCAGGGAAAGCACACAGAAGAGAAACCCTATAAATGTACTGAGTGTGAGAAATGCTTCTCCTATAAATCACCGCTAATTATACATGAGGACACACAGGTAAGAAACCCTATGAGTGTAATGAATGTGTGAAACCCTTTTGTGTGAAGTCAAGTCTCAATAAACATCAGAAAATTCACACCAGGGAGAAGCCGTATGAATGTAGTGAATGTGGAAAATCTCTGTGAATTCAGCCCTCATTGTGCATCAGAGAACTCACACTGGGGAGAAACCCTATGGATGCAATAAATGTGAGAAGTCCTTCTACAACAAAGATGCCCTCACTAAACATAAGAGAACTCACACAGGGGAGAGGCTACATAAATGTAATGAATGTAGGAAGTCCTTACAACCCTAGTTATACACCAGAGAACTCACACTGGAGAGAAACCTTACAAATGTAATGAATGTGAAAAATCTTTGTATCTGAAGTCACATATATATATATTTTTAATTTTTTGAGATGGAGTCTCACTCTGTAACCCAGGCTGGAGTGCAGTGGCGTGATCTTGGCTCGCTGCAACCTCCACCTCCTGAGTTCAAGCGATTGTCATGCCTTAGCCTCCCAACTAGCTGGGATTACAGGTGCCCGCCACCACACCCAGCTAATTTTTGTATTTTTAGTAGAGACAGGGTTTCACCATGTTGGCCAGGCTGGTCTCGAACTCCTGACCTCAAGTGATCAGCCTGCCTCAGCCTCCCAAAGTGCTGGGATTACAGGCATGAGCTACTGTACTTGGCCTGAAGTCACATCTTAATATTCATCAGAGAATTCACACAGGAAGGAGACCTCATGTACGTAATGAATGTGGGAAGGCCTTTTCTGTGAAGTCAAACCTCACTGATCATCAGAGAACACACTGAGAAGAGAAACCCTATGAATGTACCAAATGTTAGAAAACTTTTTGCCATAAATCTACCTTGACGGTACATCAGAGAACTCATATGGGGAGAAGCCTTAAAAATGCAATGAATGTGGAAAATCTTTCTATATGAAGTCAGCCTTCAGTCAGCATCAGAGAATAAATACGTGGGAGAAACCCTGTGAATGTAAAGAATGTGGGAACGCCTACCAGAGGTCACACTTCACTAAATATCATCAAACATACACCACGCAAGAAACCCCATGAATGTAAGAAATGTGAAAAAACCTTCCAGAAGTCACACTTCATTGAACATCAGAGGACACACCCAGGGGAGAAACCCCATGAATGTAATAAACGTGGGAAATCCTGCTGCTATAAGTCACCCTTAACCATTCAGCAGAGAACTCACATGGAAGAGAAGCCCTATCAATGTAGCAAATGTGATATGTATTTCTGTATGAAATCACACCTCCCTGTGCATCAGAGGCCTCATACCAGGAAGAACCCTTTTGAGTGTAATGAATGTGGGAAAATGTTTTATGTGAAGTCAAGCCTCATCAGTCGTCAGAGAACTCACACAGGGGAGAAGCTGTATGAATGCAATACATGCGGGAAATTCTGTGTGAAGTCATCCCCCACACAAGAGAGAGACCCTGAATTGTTACAAATGTGGGAAATCCTCATGTGTAAAGTCCATTTGTTTTTCAAACCAAAATTCATGGTAGAAACCTTATGAATGTAAATAATGTAGGGGTCTCCTTCTGTGTAAATTAAATCATTAGTTGGCAGGCCGGGCACGGTGGCTCAAGCCTGTAATCCCAGCACTTTGGGAGGCCGAGACGGGCGGATCACGAGGTCAGGAGATCGAGACCATC
>NW_012103031.1:3948342-3949101 GCF_000951045.1 Mandrillus leucophaeus | reverse complement strand
ATCACTTGAACCCAGGAGGCGGAGGTTGTGGTAAGCCAAGATCATGCCATTGCACTCCAGCCTGGGTGACAAGAACGAAAACTCTGTCTCAAAAAAAAAAAAAAAAAAAAATTACAGAAAAGTCAAATGGGAAGAGACCCCTGAGAACAGCTTGTATATTAGTATCTACCAATAAATCAAATATGGTAAGATTCACATAAATCACAGGGAAAGACCAACATAACAGAAATATAAAAGCATTTACAAAGTTCCAGCACATTTACACGTCAGATGATTGATACTGGTGTAAAACTATGTTTGCTATGCATGAAAGCTTTCAGGAAAAATTCAGATATAAGCAGAGAATTAATACTGAGGGGACCATCTATTAATTTAGGAGATAGAGATACTTTTTTTTTTTTTTTTGAGAAGGAGTCTTGGTCTGTCGCCCAGGCTGGAGTGCTATGGCGCAATCTCGGCTCACTGCAAGCTCCACCTCCCGGGTTCACGCCATTCTCCTGCCTCGGGCTCCTGAGTAGCTGGGAGCTACCACGCCTGGCTAGTTTTTGTATTTTTAGTAGAGACAGTTGCACTATGTTGGCCAGGATGGTCTTGAACACCTGGCCTCATGATCCACCCACCTCAGCCATCCAAAGTGCTGGGATTACAGGCATGAGCCACTGTGCCTGGCCCCCTTTTTCTTTTTCTGTGTCCTTTTTTATTTTTATTTCTCTTTTTTAATTTTTTTTTAATTAATTTATTTTTTTTGAGATGGAGTCT
>NW_012103031.1:3919899-3947972 GCF_000951045.1 Mandrillus leucophaeus | reverse complement strand
AACTCCTGGGCTCAAGAGATCCTCCTGCCTCAGCCTCCCAGAGTAGCTGGGACTACAAGTGTGTACCAGCATACCCAGCTACTTTTTAAAAAAAATTTTGTAGAGTCAGGGTCTCACCATCTTGTCCAGGCTGGTTTAAAACTCTTGGGCTCAAGTGATCCTCCTGCCTCAACCTCCCAAAGTGCTAGGATTACAGGCGTGAGCCACTGTGCTTGACCTTGTCCTTTTTTATTGAGGCATATATTTCTTTTTTTTTTTTCTTTTGAGATGGAGTCTTGCTTCTTTGCTCACGCTGGAGTGCAGTGGTGTGATCTCAGCTCATTGCAACCTCTGCCTCCTGGGTTCTAGCGATTCTACTGCCTCAGTCTCCCAACTAGCTGGGATTACAGGTATGTGCCAGCACGTCTGGCTGATTATTGTATTTTTAGTAGAGATGGGGTTTCACCATGTTGGCCAGGATGGTCTCAAACTCCTGACCCCAAGTGATCTGCCCGCCTCAGCCTCCCAAAGTGCTGAGATTACAGGTGTGAGCCACTGCACCTGTCCTTGAGGCATGATTTATACACAGTAAAATAACGTGGGTTAAGGGCAAGATCTGATGAGTTTTGACTAATGGTTACACTCATGTGACCACTTCCCCATTGATAACACAGAACGTTCCCACTGCCTTTGGTTTTTTTGGTCTTTGTTTTGAAGATGTCTTACTCTGTCACCCAGGCTAGAGGGCAGTGTCATGATCATAGCTCACTGCAATCTCGACCTCCTGGGCTCAAGTGATCCTCCCACCTCAGCCTCCTGAGTAGCTAAGACTACAGGTGCATATCACCACACCTGGCTAATTTTTTATTTTTATTTTTTGAGACGGAGTCTTGCTCTGTCACCCAGGCTGGAGTGCAGTGGCGTGATCTCGGCTCACTGTAAGCTCTGCCTCCCGGGTTCACGCCATTATCCTGCTTCAGCCTCCTGAGTAGCTGGGACTACAGGCGCCCATCACCACGCCTGGCTAATTTTTTGTATTTTTAGTAGAGATGGGGTTTCACCATGTTAGCCAGGATGGTCTCAATCTCCTGAACTTGTGATCCACCCGCCTCGGCCTCCCAAAGTGCTGGGATTACAGGCTTGAGCCACCGCGCCTGGTTGAGATACTTTTTTTTTTTTCTGTACAAATACTGTAATACTAGAAGTTACATTTCAGGTACCAAATTTAGAAAATGTGATATATGATACACCTAATGCTAATGACGTTCATTGTTGGAATATGAAAGCTTTTGAAAAACAAGTTGCTGCCACAGGCTGACAGTATTAGACATTTGAGTACTTGAGGTAAGATGGGTACATTTGTTAGTGAGAAACATACAACATACGTACATGGCCTGTGTCTGATTTACACAGTGGAACTCCACAGAGTGGTCAGCAGGAAATCTCTCTCCATAGCTTAAGAACTGTTGTAACAGATCTACCACACGAAATGCCTCCAGTGTTTCTTTGTATCTTTTTGTTTGTTTGTTTGTTTGTTTTTGAGTCAGAGTCTCGCTCTGTTGCCCAAGCTGGAGTGCAATGGCACAATCTCGCTTCACTGCCACCTCTGCCTCCCGGTGTCTAGTGATTCTTCCTGCTTCAGCCTTAGGAGTAGCTGGGATTACAGGTGCCTGGTACCGTGCCTGACTAATTTTTGTATTTTTAGTAGAGACAGGGTTTCTCCATGTTGGGCAGGCTGGTCTCAAACTCCTAACCTCAAGTGATCTGCCCGCCTTGGCCTCCCAAAGTGCTGGGATTGCAGGCATGAGCCACTGTGCCCGGCCTCTTTGTATCTTAATAGTACAGTATACTTGATACGTGACATGTATGACAAATTTGAAGTACACAATATGTTATTGAGAAATGCAGAGTACAGAAAACTATGTGGCTTGCTGTCTTTTGTGTGAGAATTGAGGGGAAGAAATAATATGTATTTACATAGCTATTTTGTATATATATTTCTCTATTACATATGTTTATTTTTTTTTAATTTTAAATTTTTTGTAGAGATGGGGCTTGCTATATTGCCCAGGCTGGTCTTGAACTCCTGGGCTCAAGTGGTCTTCCTGCCTCAGTCTCCCAAAGTGCTGAGATTACAGGCATGAGCTACTGTGCCTGGCCAATATATTTTATGTAATACATATATTTTGCAAATAAGTATAAACTACAAACTACAAACCTGAAGAGTAAGTTACAAACTGAAAAATGAATACGTATGGAGATAGGCGTGAACAGGGTGGCGGGGCTGAGGATAGAGACGAGGCTTCTTCAAGTATACCTTTTTGTGAAGTTTTGACTTTTGGATAAATATGAGTAATTTACATACTCAAAAGCACATTTTGAAATTGAAAGCGAAGAAGAAATCAACTGAAGTTTATAGCAAATGGGTAACTTCACTAAGCAGAAGAGCTCATTCTTTCAATAGACTTTTAAATGCAGTATTATGAGCAGTTCCTTAGGGGGATTTTTCTCTGTTTTGAGACAAAAAGAACTTAAAAAAATGACAGGTGTCACTCATTAATTTCCACGTTAGTAATATTGGTGTTATTTCCAACCTATTTTGTGGGAATAGATTCAAATAGTTCTAGGATAAAGCAACAATAAACTGTGAAAGTTACTGGGGGGGACCAAAATGTTCACTTTAAGAGATGACTATAACAACTCGAAGTAGTTATGTAAAACTCCCCATAATGATGAATACATATTGAAAATATCACTCATGATTTTTAAAAAACATTTATTTCCTAGGTCTGTTCACGGGAGGGCCCAGAACCAATGGTTCCCCTGTAGTGATGAGCAAATTCAGCCCTCAACATGGCCATTCAAGGAACCAGGACTCCTTGGAGCAACAGCTGGTCTAGGTCTGTGTCCTGAAGTGCCCAAGGTAAGCCTGGAACATCCTGGGTCAGAAACCAGGGACGCACTCAAAGATTCACAGTAATGTGAAAACGCGAACAGAAGCTATAACTAGAAGGGGCTCCCCTGGTCAAACGTGAAGCGCTTTGGTGAACAAAAACAATGACAGTAATTGACAATAACATGTTTTCTGAATAAAGAAAATTCTGGCCGGGCACGGTGGCTCACGCCTGTAATCCCAGCACTTTGGGAGGATGAGGCGGGCAGATCACGAGGTCAGGAGATCGAGACCATCCTGGCTAACATGGTGAAACCCCGTCTTTCCTAAAAATACAAAAAAAATTAGCTGGGCGTGGTGGTGGGCCAGTCCCACCTACTCGGGAGGCTGAGGCAGGAGAATGGTGTGAACCTGGGAGGCAGAGCTTGCAGTGAGCCAAGATCACACCACCGCACTCCAGCCTGGGTGACAGAGCTAGACTCCATCTCAAAAAAAACAAAAACAAAAACAAAAGGCCAGGCGGGGTGGCTCACACCTGTAATCCCAGTGCTTTGGGAGGCTGAGGCGGGTGGATCACCTGAAGTCAGGAGTTTGAGACCAGCCTGACTAACATGGAGAAACCCCGTCTCTACTAAAAATACAAAATTAGCCGGGCACAGTGGCGCATTCCTGTAATTCCAGCTACTCAGGAGGCTGAGGCAGGAGGATCGCTTGAACCTGGGAGACAGAGGTTACGGTGAGCCGAGATTGTGCCATCGCACTCCAGCCTGGGCAACAAGAGCAAAACTCCACCTCAAAAAAAAAAAAAAAAATTTGAAGTCCGTAGTGATGCAAAAAAGAGAGAGACTAAAGGCATTTCCATGATTGGTGGTGGATCTTACACAAACTCCTTACTTTTTAATTAGAGGGAAGGAATTAGATTTTCACCCTGTCCTTTTAGTAGGATCAATCGTTTATCTCGTCATGGAAAGCTACTTGTCATAGAATAATGTCAGCTAATAAATGCAGATGGAATGACAGATTTTGAAAAGCCACTAATTTGCAACCCTTAGTGCATTTAGGCACTGATCAGTGGATGCTACAATCATTAGATGTGAGGGAAACAGGATGCTTGTGTAGTGCCAGAGTATCACCTGCAGATACGTCATTGAATGTGGAAAGAAAGGTGCCTTTACAATCAACGATTGTCCCACTTTGACCAGTTGAGCAAAAGATTATTAATGTTAGTGACATTATGTGCCTCTTGATGAAATACAATACAAAGTAGTTGCATTTTCTGGTAGTACTTTGGCCAGAATATTTCACCTGAATTGAATCAAGTGTTTCAACCTAACTTTCAGTTTTCAGGAAATACAGGAGATAGAGGAACAACTTCAGGTGAGAATACAAATCAGAATATGGGACATTTAGAAGACACCTGGCTAGGTCTCTTCAAAGAGCTGAAATCTTTTTTTTTTTTTTTTTTTGAGATAGAGTCTGGCTCTGTCGTCCAGGCTGGAGTGCGGTGGCACGATCTCAGCTCACTGCAAGCTCCGCCTCCTGGGTTCATGCCATTCTCCTGCCTCCGCCTCCTGAGTAGCTGTAACTACAGGCACCCACCACCGCACCCGGCTAATTTTTTGTATTTTAGTAGAGATGGGGTTTCACCGTGTTAGCCAGGATGGTCTCAATCTCCTGACCTCATGATCCGCCTGCCTCGGCCTCCCAAAGTGTTGGGATTACAGGTGGAGCCACCACGCCCGGCCGCTGACATCATTTTTAAAAAGAGAGAAAAGGTGGAGGCACTGTTTTTCAAGGGCAAACGTGCTGAATATAGAAAGATGAACTGGCTTGATGTCTGCAGCCTTGAAGTGGTTCAGGAAAAAGATGCATGCATAGATAAAGCGAAAATGGCAAAATTGAAGCAAGTGTCAATCTGGCAGGCACATGGCTGTTTTTCTTAAAAGAGTTGTGTTTGACAAATTTTATAATAAAAAGTTTTGGAGAAGAACTGCACCACTTAGCAATTCTGTTACTGTTCCTTGGCATATATAAATAGCTCTGCTCATGGTTATTGATCTGCTTGTCAATAAAGAAGCCAAAGAGTACCTTTTAAAGTGTTCAACTGTTTTGGGTTTTAGTCACTTCAATAAAAACAGAACGTAACCAAAGGCTGGTCATGGTGGCTCATGCCTGTAATCCCAGCACTTTGGGAAATTGAGACAGAAGGATTATTTGAGCCCAAGAGTTCAAGAACAGCCTGGGCAACACGGCGAGACCACCCTGTCTCTATGAAAAGTTGAAAAATTAGCCAGACATGGTGGTGTCCACCTGTGGTCCCAGGTACTTGGGAGGCTGAGGCAGGAGGATCTCTGAGCCTGGGAGTTTGGGTTTGCAGTGAGCTGTGGTCGTGCCACTGCACTCCAGTCTGGGCAACAGAGCAAGACCCTATCACAAAAAAAGAAATAATGCAAAGGCAGGGTATACCATTAACAACTCAAGCTTGTGTTAAGAACTAGGTGCAAACAGTAGTGCTCGTTACACTGACAGTGAAAATAGTCCTGTATAAAGAAAACGCGCTTCTCTTTCTACTGACACATTTCTAAGTGGTGCCTCCAGAGGTACATGGCATAGCCCAAGCGGTAGGAGCCCAGGAACCATTTGCCAACAGGGTGGCAGCTGTCGTGCTCTCATTCGTTCTCTCTCCTCTACCTGGATTTCCTTGCAGACGGGGGCAGACTGCTCTCTGCTGCTTTGTTACATGAAAGCCTTGATGGGGCCTGTTTTCGCCTCCGCAACAGGGATTGTTTGGGTTGGGCATACGACCAAGCCTTGACCTCTAGGATGTATAGGGAAGTGTTCTGTATGATTTTTGGGAAAGGATTTATCATTGATAAAGAGACATGAGCTGAATCACATCACCCTTCTGAATACATCCATTGGTTGTGTCTTGTGGCCCAGGGCTGTAGTTGGAGGCTGGTGAGCAGAGACGGAAGAGCTTGGCCAGTGATGGTATGAAACACTGATTTAACCCACACTGAGATGGCTCTGGATTAGGCATTTGAGGTAATTAATTTTTCTGATTGTGTAAGCCTGTTGGAGTTGAGATTTTTCTGTGACTTGGAGCTACAAGGCATCCTGACTTTGAAGAAGGGCAGTTTTTGTTTGTAGAGATGGGGTCTCTATGTTGCCCAGGCTGGTCTTGATTTCCTGGGCTTAAGTGATCTTCTCGTCTTGGCCTCCTAAAGTGCTGTGATGACAGGATACATTTTTAAAAAGAAGTTGTATAATTCAGAAGTGTTAGTTAGCCACAGTGATTTGGGGGCAAGAATGATTTTGAGAAAATGATTCAGCAGCTGCTTTCTGCTCTGTAAATTTCTGTGTAATAAGGAAATACAGGTACCCTTGAACAACACAGGTCTGGACTGAGCAGATCCACTTGTAAGTAGTTTTTTTTTTTTTTTTTTTCCCCCCAGTAGGTGGCCCTCCTTATCTGCAGGTTCCACATCTGCAACCCTATACAGCTCAAAACTATAGTATTCACAGAATGCAAACCTGAGGATACAGAGGGCCAACTTTGTATACAGGTTCCAAAGAGTCAACTTCGAAACTTTTGTGTGCACAGAGTTTGGTATCCACAGGGGGTGCTGGAAACAATCCCCCCATGGATACTAAGGGACGATTGTAACGTCATTTCTTATTGGTAAGAATCCAGAGCAGAGGGCCGGGCGCGGTGGCTCACACCTGTAATCCCAGCACTTTGGGAGGCCGAGACGGGAGGCTCACGAGGTCAGGACATCGAGACCATCCTGGCTAACACGGTGAAACCCCGTCTCTACTAAAAAATATAAAAAACTAGCCGGGCGAGGTGGCGGGCGCCTGTAGTCCCAGCTACTCAGGAGGCTGAGGCAGGAGAATGGTGTGAACTCAGGAGGCGGAGCTTGCAGTGAGCTGAGATCCAGCCACTGCACTCCAGCCCGGGCGACAGAGCAAGACTCCATCTCAAAAAAAAAAAAAAAAAAAAGAATCCAGAGCAGAAAATGTTCTTGTGGAAATTAGTTGCATATTAAGTATTCTTTCTCTTCACATCAAATGTCATTTTTAATTGATCAGATTATGCATTGCCTTTTTTTCTTGACAAGGTCTGGATTCACGTATGGATATCATCTTTACTTTTGCAATGAATTACTAGTTGTTCTTACACCATTTAAGAAATCCATCTCTTTGTCCCTGGTTTGAAGTCCTCTTTTTTTTTTTTTTTTTTTTGGGAGATGAAGTCTTGCTCTTGTCCCACAGGCTGGAATGCAATGGCATGATCTCGGCTCACTGCAACCTCCGCCTCCCGGGTTCAAATGATTCTCCTGCCTCAGCCTCCCGAGTAGCTGGAATTGCAGGCACCTGCCACCACGTCTGGCTAATTTTTATATATTTTCTTTTAGTAGAGATGGGGTTTCACCATGTTGGCCAGGCTGGTCTCGAACTCATGACCTCAGATGATCCACTCGCCTCAGCCTCCCAAAGTGCTGGAATTACAGGCGTGAGCCACCGCTCCCATCCGACATAGTATTTTTATCATGGGGTAGGTCATTGTTAGTAGTGTCTTTGCTTTTTGTGTGCTCAGCACTCTTTCTCACATATTTGTAGAAGGAGAAGCTGCAAACCCCGAGAGCTGGAAGTTCTCTGGGTGCCCATTCATTCATTCCGCCATCCTTTTGGCCCATCTTGATTTTACTAGGGAAGGACATTCAATCTAAGAAAGGCTAATGACAGTTGTCGGGAGTTTGTAATGGGTCATTGTAGAGCCTTTTTTTTGTTTGGTTTCACTCGGGAGTTGTCAGCAGCTCGGTTTTATTGGTTTGTGTCTAATTTACAGTTTTAGTCCTGCTTAGACATAGCTTGGGAGTCCCGTTACACTTTGCTTAACAGGGCTATATTCTGAGAAATGTGAATGTCAGCGTGCTTACACAAACCTACATGGTAAAGCCTACCATCTGGGCTGTATGGTATGGCCTTCCATGAAGGCTGGCACAGGGCAAAGCTGCTAAAAAAGGCTACAAACCTCAACAGCATGTGACTGTACTGAATACGCTAGGCAGCGGTAACACAGTTGCATTTGTGTATCTAAACACAGAAAAGGCACAGTAAAATGTCGTATTATAATCTTATGAGACCACTGTTGTATATCTGGTCCCTCACTGATCAAAATGTTATGTGGTGTGTGACCATACTCTAATTCTGAGTTTTATTCTGTTTTACTGAACCATGAATACTTTATAATTATGCGAAAGAAGATCATGTTCCAATTCCTCTTGCTTTATCATCTTTTCAATACATCGAAGGACAATCCTGTTTTTCAAACTTTTTGGCTTTTCCTGCAATTCATTCTCAGAGATGACCTTTAGAATAGACTCACCAGGCTCTTCTTTCCAAAGCCTATAGGGATTGTGGTTAAATTTGCATTTATATTTAACCTCAATGAACTGCCCACTGAGGGGGGCCACTCAGTCCAGCTGGCTTGAACAATCCCTTGATGACCAGAGACTGGGGGGGTCCAGCTGCTCTCCCCGACCCCAGGGACATCACCATGCCCCACTGAGCATTCCTGGGGCCCCAGGCCTGCCTCATCTTCCTTCTCATCTTCCTTCCAATTGTCACCCTTCTAGCTTTCTTTGGGGAAGGTGGCACCTAATTTGAATGCCCTAGAGGTTGATTTTTTTACCTACCTGCTTTACCCAGAGACTTGCAGCTTCCAGATGGGGGAGGAGGAATTTTTTGTTGAAGTTAGAGGCATTTGCTGGATGCCTTCTCCATTGTTTGAGTGTTATTTCCCCTTAACAAATGCAAACGTTAACAGCTCACACAACAGAACTTCAGTTTTCAATCACACCAAGTCCAAAATCAGCACTCTTGTTCAGAGAGTGGCTTCCAGGGACTTCAGTTTTTCTGTCAGTGGCTTCTCAGTTCTCCTTCATAAGGTTTCCAAGGTCAGTCTCCTCATTAGCAGAAACGGAGAGAGGATGGAGAAGGCACACTGGCTTTTTGGCCACCTCACCTGTGGCAAGTGATGCAACAATTCCACCCAACCCCACTGGTGACAGTGTCATGAGGGCCCCATTTGTGCAAATGGCTGGCAGGTATCATATCTGCCCGGACAGTTGTCTCTGTCATCTTCCCCCCGCTCTGGTCCTGACAGGCATCTAGGCAACTCTGTCATATCCTAAGGCTTTGCTCTCCCATCTTACCTGTCCATTTGTCCAGCTGTCTCCTCATGTCCTGAGGGCCAAAACCGAGTCACCTGGCCACAGCTAGCTAAGAGGAAAGTGGAGAAATGAACTCCCCAGCTAAAGCCTGAACAACATAGTAAGACTCTTTCTCTACCAAAAACAAAACAAAAACTGGGTGTGGTGGCACACACCTGAAGTCCCAGCTATCTGGAAGGCTGAGTGGGGAGGATCACCTGAGCCCAGTAATTTGAGGCTTCAGTGAACTATGATCACACCACTGTGCTCCAGCCTGGGAAATAGAGTAAGTCTGCCTCTAAAATAATAAAAATAAAAGAAATCTCATTAGGTGCCCAGCTGAAACTTGAAGGGGGAATCCTACAAAAGAGGGGGAACACTGTCATGCAGTTAGCAGTCTGTTACAGAGTTCTGTCATGCGATGCAGATACTCATAGATGGGAGTATTTGTTCAGCAAAGCAAGGATGTGTCCAGCAGTTTGAGCAGTCCAACCATTTTCCATGAAGGCTGGCACAGGGCAAAGCTGCTAAAAAAGGCACAGACTTCACTTAGGCACCTGAGCCATGAAAATCTGGCTAGAACTGAACAGAGTATTTATTATCAACATTGGTTACTTTTTTTTTAAAGATGGAGTCTCACTCTGTCACCCAGGCTGGAGTGCAGTGGTGCAATCTCAGCTCACTGTAACCTCTGCCTCTGGGTTCAAGCGATGCGATTCTCCTGCTTCACGCTGCCAAGTAGCAGGGACTATAGGCGTGCACCACCATGCCTGGCTAATTTTTGTGTTTTTAGTAGAGACGGGATTTCACCATGTTGGCCAGGCTGGTCTTGAACTCCTGACCTCAAGTGATTCACGGAGCTCGGCCTCCCAGAGTGCTGGGATTCCAGGCGTGATCAACGTTGGCTTCTGCGAGGACCTGGCTATGATTTGAATGGTTGTCCCCTACAGAACTAAAGGTGGCATTTTTGAGAGAGATTAGGTCCTCATGACCCAGTGAGCCCTCATGGCTCTGCCCTATGAAGAAGTTAATGCATTAATGGGTTAATGGATTAATGGGTTATCAGGAGTGAGTGAGTGATCACTAGAAAAAGCCAGGTGGGCTCTCATGAGCCCCCTCACAGTGTGAGGCCCTTTGCCCCTCAGGACTCCGCAGTCACCACCAGCATGAAGGCTGCTAACAGACGCAGCCCCTAGACCTCGGACGTGCCAGTCTTCAGAACGGTTAAATCAATGTCTTTCCTTTATAAATTACCCAGTCTTAGATACTCAGTTACAGCAACAGTAGATTCAGACCAACCCCTCTCCTATTTTACCTGATTTTCTTTCCTCCTCATACCAGACCCCACCTCATTCCCTCCCCCATAGGCAATACATGAAATTGACGATGTTAAGTAGTGTTGTAAACCTATATAATAGATGTGTGTGTATGTATGAGAAATTCTGACATTTTGTTTAGTTACACTAAATCTTCTATGAATTTTCCCACTCCTATCTAAGAGATTTTTATCACATGTGCTACATGCCCGTCTAGCATTTTACTTCTGACTGCTCACAGCTTTCTACTGCTTGTATCACATTTTACTTATCTCTGTTAAGGATGTTCACCTAGGATGTCTCACAAATGTTGTTATGAAGAAATTCCAGTCTATAAAGAAAAATTTGCAGCCAGGCACGGCGGCTCATGCCTGTAATCCCGGCACTTCGGGAGGCCTAGGCCACGAGGTGGGGAAATCAAGACCATCCTGTCTAACATGGTGAAACCCCATCGCTACTAAAAATACAAAAAGTTAGCCGGGCGAGGTGGCGGGTGCCTGTAGTCCCAGCTACTCGGGAGGCTGAGGCAGGAGAACGGCGTGAACCCGGGAGGCAGAGCTTGCAGTGAGCTGAGATCGAACCACTACATTCCAGCCTGGGCGACAGAGTGAGACTGTCTCAGAAAAGGAAGGAAAAAAAAAGGAAAAAGAAAAATTTGCTTAATCTAAAGTAAAACCAACAAGTAGACTATATGAGCATATTCAGCAAATAATTAATAAAAGGGTAGTATACCAAAAAAAAAAAAAAAAAAAAAGGATATAATCTATACCTGAAATTAGTGGTTAGAAAATGCAAGTTGAAACAACAAAATACCCCATTCACATCCTTCAGAACAGCAAAAATTACAGGTACATATAGTAAATATTGGTGAAGATGTGAATGGTAATTGAAAAGATTTTGTGCTATAAAATGACACCCACTCTAAGGAAGTGACCAGGCAGTACCTTTTAAAATTAATGTCGGCCTGGCGCGGTGGCTCATGCCTGTAATTCCAGCACTTTCGGAGGCCGAGGCGGGCAGATCACAAGGTCAGATTGAGACCATCCTGGCCAACATGGTGAAACCCCATCTCTACTAAAATACAAGAAATTAGCTGGGTGTGGTGGTGTGCGCCTGTCATCGCAGCTACTCGGGAGGCTGAGGCAGGGGAATCACTTGAACCCGGGAGGCAGAGCTTGCAGTGAGCTGAGATCCTGCCACTGCACTCCAGCCTGGTGACAGAGCAAGACTGTGCCTCAAAAACAAAACAAAAAAAATTGGTATCTATGCCTTATGCAATGTATACCATCAGTTTATATGTGCCAGGGAAGTTCATTCACATAAGGATGTATATATAAGGAATTTCATCATGACGGGGCAGCAGTTAGAAGTGCTGGTTTTGCAGGTAGAACATTTGATAAAATCATTTAGGTTATGAATGAAAAAAAGGATGGAACAAGATTTTATTTTTCCATTTGGCACCACATCAATCTCTTCCAATTTGAGGTCTTTCATTCTTTTTTAATTACAAGAAAATTTTAATTCATATGTTTTCCTTGCATGTTGTCTCTTTTTCTTATGGGAATCCTAGTATATGGTTATTTCTACTATCTGCTACATCTCAGTTTTTGATTTTTCACTTTCCGTTTATTTATTTATTCTGGTGCCCTGGAAGAAATATTTACCATTAAAACAGAACCTACTAACTTGTTCTTTGAGTGTATCGCTTCTATCAGTCTCATCTATTATTTCCTTCATGTCGATTATGCATGCTCAACAATTTACCTTTCTTTTGGTAACTATATTTTTACACACACCCCATTCATCTTTATATTTTTCTTCAAAGATACGTATTAAGGCTGGGCGCAGTGGCTCAAGCCTGTAATTACAACACACTGGGAGGCCAAGATGGGTGGATCACTTGAGGTCAGGAGTTCAAGACCAGCCTGGCCAATATGGTGAAACCCCATCTCTACTGAAAATACAAACATTAGCCAGGCGTGGTAGCACGTGCCTGTAATCCTACTCAGGAGGCTGGGGCAGGAGAATCGCTGGAACCTGGGAGGTGGAGGCTGTAGTGAGCTGAGATCACACCACTGCACTCCAGCCTGGGTGACACAGTGAGATTCCATCTCAAAAAAAAAAAAAAAAAAGATATGTATTAAGAACATTTTGAAATTTGTCTGGATGCCTGTATTTCATTACGTTAGGCCTTTTCATGTAGAGGGTATTGTGTACTGTCTCTTAGTCCCAATTCCTCATGTGTCTGACTACTTTCCTGAATTTTTACTTGGATACTGCAAATCCTGGCTGAGAATGAGTAGCAGGGAGAAGGCCTAATCCTCCTGTTTCTTCCTCTTGGGTGGGTTTAAGTGGAGGAGTGTGTTACAGAAAAAAATCCCCTATTGCCACTGCCAGGAATGAGACCGCCCTCCTTGACTGAGCCTCAGGATGCCACTTGACATGATCACAGTAAGCACTGCCTCCTTCAGATGTCTCCAGTCAGCTGGGCGTGGTCGCTCATGCCTGTAATCCCAGCACTTTGGGAAGGCGAGGTGGGCAGATCATGAGGTCAAGAGATCGAGACCATCCCAGCCAACGAGGTGAAACCCCATCTCTACTAACAATACAAAAATTAGCTGGGCGTGGTGTTAAGAGCCTGTAATCTCAGCTATTTGGGAGGCTGAGGCAGGAGAATCGCTTGAACCCGGGAGGCAGAATTTGCAGTGAGCTGAGATCATGCCAGAGCAAGGCTCAGTCTGTCTTAAAAAAAAAAAAAAAAAAAGTCTCCAGTCGCAGCAATGACTGGCTTTTTTTTTTGAGACGGAGTCTCACTCTGTTGCCCAGGCTGGAGTGCAGTGGTGGATCTCGGCTCACTGCAAGCTCCGCCTCTCGGGTTCACGCCATTCTCTTGCCTCAGCCTCCCAAGTAGCTGGGACCACAGGCGCCCACCACCACGCCCGGCTAATTTTCTTTTTTGTATTTTTAGTAGAGATGGGGTTTCACCATGTTAGCCAGGATAGTCTCAATCTCCTGATCTCGTGATCCACCTGCCTTGGCCTCCCAAAGTGCTGGGATTACAGGCGTGAGTCACCGCGCCTGGCCATGACTGGCTTTGGAAGTGAGCAGAGGATGCTCTAATGGAACCTACGTGCTCCCATAGCACCAAGTTGCTCTCCTAGCTTATGAAGGCACCGTGGTGGGCTATAATTTGCTGGGCATACTACAGAGGACCGTGAATGTATAGGGGAAAAGATAACAATTCAACTGCTCTTTAAGATTTGTTCTGTCTGCCATGACCTTTCCCACAGAAGGGCCCCATTCACGTCCTTAGTTCTCTGGACCCAAACACTGCCCTTATTTCCACGGCACCTCCAGGCTTGTGCTATCACAAGCCAGCAGCCCGTGCTAGTGCATCAATTTGGCAGGAAACATACACTTTATAGTCAATGAAGGGAAAAGCAATTTATTTTTGATGTAGTTATCTCTGTGATAGGAAGAAAAAGGCAACATAATTTTAAGAATGTATTTCCTGGTGGGCTTCATTTTAAGATGGGTCAAAAATCCCTCTTAATTTATGAAAACATTGGCATCTTTTGAACTATAAACATGTTACTATGAACACTGACTATGTTACTGAAGAGGCAGTTCAGGACCACTTATATACGTACCAGAACCTTTGATGTGCAGGCAATCCATAGGAGAAGAAAATGCCAAGCCATTTAAAGTTTTCAAATATTTTACTGAAAATGCATATTGTACAATTAAGGTATAACGACACGCCAGTGTGGGAAACCTCTGTAGGTATCATTTCCACAAATATGCTATGAATATAGAGTTCCTACACAAAACTATACAACTTACCAGATGTAATTCCTGTTATGTACCATACTCACAATCATCTTGAAGAATATGGACAAAAAGTGCTGGGTAACAAAAACAGGAGCCATGTGTGATTTTAATAAATGAAAAACATGGCATTTCAGCTCAGTGGTAAAGCAGTAAATAAATCAGATGATCAGCTATCAAGTCGTCATGTGAGAGAAAACAAAATTAGATCCTTACCTCATACTATATGTTGTCAGCTAACACTGTAGCAGTGATAGATGAATCACATAAATTAAATTCTCTCAAACAAAATTTATCCCATGTATTAGAAAAAAGGAGGTATGCCTAACATTGTGTCACGTTCCAAAGGTGAATTTTGCAAGTCAACGATATGACAGTTCAAGGAAGCATACATTTAATTGTTTCAACTTGATTTCTAATGCTCAAACTATTTACGTCAAAATTTACAGAAAATAAATCTGTATATCAACAGCTTAAAATAAATGACTTACCGAAAGTCCACTTCTGAACTGTGTAACTCCTATAAAGGTTTAAGTCTGTACCAATTAGAATGTCTTCAGTTATTAGTAACAGAGCATCCTAAATCAACTGGCTTAAAAATAAGTTTAGTCTCTCACAAAAGAAACAGTCCAAAGGAGGAGTGGCTACAAGGCTGGTTGGTTTAGTGGCTCAAAGACATCATCCAGGTCTCAGGGTCTTTCGGTCTTTCCGCTCAGGCCATGATACAACTATAATCCATTGTTGAAAGACGGTTACCAGGCACCACATCCAGACAAGTTACTGTTCACCAAAATATTCCACTTCCCTTTGCTTGAATTCTTGGGCTTTTGAGAAAACCTTTTCTGGAAATGGTCTGTCAGGTATATAGTTTGTTTTATGTCTAGAATTGGGCCCTGTGACCACTGTACACCAACTGCTGGCAACGAGAAGGGGAGTGTCATTGGTGAAAACTAATCAGGATTTATCTTACGTCCTTTTGAGGATAAATGGATAACCAGACTCAGCCAGTGGAGTGAGAAGGGAGTGACTAAGAAAGTCACTCGGCAATGTCTGCCACAAACCCTTATTAGAATGTGTTCTTATTTCATTCAGTAACAGGAAGGAGTAGAGCACAAGGTTTAAAAGCACTATGATATCAAATGAAAACACAGTTAATTCCTATGTTTCACAGCATCGTGCTGTGCACTGTTATGGAAGTGTCCAAATAAAAAAGAAACAATAGATACAAATGGGAATATTTTACGTATGTCTTAAAACGGTATAGAGCGCAATGATTGATTTTCTCACTCCTGGAGAACTGTGCATTAACAATTTTAAATTACCTAAACAAAGTTTTCTATCTATTTTTATACATGGATATTTATCTCTCTGGCTGACTCAGGTACAGTTGAAAACATGATAAAAGCATTGGTCCTTTAGGGCTGATATTATTCATTAAGAATGATCAAATGCATTACATACTAGAGAAGAGTGCAAGAAAAAGTATACTTTATACCTATGAAATGATATTAACCTAGTGCTGTTTAGAATACTCTGACCATATGAATTACAAAATTAATAAGGATACAGTTTTTTTTTCCAAACATGATTCAAACTGAACATACAATTCCTGTAAGGTAATGTGATAAAAACAACCAACCCTCTACCCCAAACATAAATCCTATGTTCTTTGGGAACTGCTTACATGAGTTTAAGGTTACTGACATAACTAGCTATCCTGATGACATTACAGCTTCTATTTACACAAGGAGTATGTTTATTCACAGCAGGAATCTTCTTTTTTTTTCTTTTCAAATTTGCTGTTGTATCAGAAACACATCTTTTAGTATTAACAGTTTCCAAAGGTTTCTGTCTTCCACATTCCTTATATTGATAGATTTCCCCTTGGCTATGAATTCCCTGATATGCAAAACAGTTCCAATCCATGGCGACGTGTATATACATTCTTAATATTTATAAATTTTCACTTGTCTGTAGTCTAGTATTGTTATACCATGTGGTCTTGTTATAATCATGGTTTCCATTCTGTGAGTCTTCAGATTATGAGTCCAACACACAAGGGGATGTCCACAGTAACCTGTGTGAGCTCTCTGATGTACAAGGCGTTTGACTTCAGGCAGGAGTTTCTGATTCACTATTTTGAAAGGGTTCTCTGTTATAAAGTGAGGTCTGACTTCAGAGAAGCCTTCCCACATCTATTACGTTCATATTCCCTCTCCTGTGAATTCTCTGATGGCTGTTGAATGCTGATTTGTGGTAGAATTTTTTTCCACATTCAGTACACTCATAGGGTTTCTCTCCTGAATGAGTTCTGTAGTGTACAGTGAGGTATGACATCCGAGAGAAGGCTTTTCCACACTCATTACATTCAAAGGGTTTCTCTCCTGAATGAATTCGATGATGTATAGTGAGATAGGACATCTGAGAGAAGCACTTCCCACATTCATAACATTCATAGGCTTTCTCTCCTGTGTGTGTTCTCTGATGTCGATTAAGGGCTGAATTCTGGCAGAAGGTTTTCCCACATTCACTACATTCATAGGGCTTCTCTCCTGAATGAATTCTATGATGTATAGTGAGGTATGACATCTGAGAGAAGAATTTTCCACATATATAACATTCATAGGGCTTCTCTCCTTTGTGTATTCTCCGATGTCTACAAAGGGCTGAGTTCTGGTAGAAGGTTTTCCCACATTCACTACATTCATAGGGTTTGACTCCTGAATGAGTTCTATGATGTATAGTGAGGTATGACAACTGGGAGAATAACTTTCCACATTCGTTACATTCGTAAGGTTTCTCTCCTGTGTGCACTCTCTGATGTCTCATGAGGGCTGAATTCAGGTAGAAGGTTTTTCCACATTCATTACATTCATAGGGTTTCTCTCCTGAATGAGTTCTATAATGTACAGTGAGATATGACAACCGAGAGAAGAATTTTCCACACTCATTACATTCATAGGGTTTCTCTCCTGTGTGGGTCCTCAGGTGGGTCGTGAGAGTAGACTTGCGGCAGAAGCATTTCCCACATTCACTACACTTGTAGAGTTTCACACCTGTGTGAATTTTCTGATGGTCATTAAGTGCTGACTTCTGCGAGAAGGTTTTCCCACAGTCATGACAAACATAAGGTCTCTCTCCTGAATGTGTTCTCTGATGTTGTGTGAGGTGTGTCTTCTGGCAAAAGGATTTTCCACAGTAACTACATTCATAGGGCTTCTCTCCTGAGTGAGTTCTCTGATGCTGAATGAGGTGTAACTTCTGGTAAAAGTTTTTCCCGCATTCATTACATTCATAGGGCTTCTCCCCTGTGTGTGTTCTCTGATGCACAGTAAGGGTTCCCTTCTGGCAGAAGGATTTCCCACACTGATTACATTCGTAAGGTTTCTCTCCTGTGTGAGTCCTCTGATGTATAATAAATTTTGACTTTTTACAGAAGGATTTCCCACATTCACTGCATTCATAGGGCTTCATTTCCATATGAGATGCCTGATGTACAGTGAGGTCCGACATCTGAAGAAAGGCTATTTCAGATCCATTCCACTTATAGGGCTTTTCTTCCATGTGATTAACAAAAACAGTGTCCTTTTGGAAGGCTTTCTGGCATTCAATATATTCAAAAGGCTTCTCCAAAATATGAATTTTCTGATAAAGACTTTCTTCGTTTAGAGTATAAGGTTTCCCATTTTGATTAAATTCATAAGCTTTATCTCCTGGATGAGTTTTCTCAAGCTTAATATGGAGGAGCGATTTCCCACATCCACTACATTCATCAGCTTTCATTCTTGCATAGCTTCCATCGCTACTAATATATTCTGAAACAGACGCTAAACACTTTTCACAGGAGTCACAGAGGCTATTTCTATAGGCTGTTTTTCCTGAAGGAACAGCATTCGTTTCTACATCAAAAGTTTTACCAGGAACATTACCTCTCTCTTCAATCAGGGTCTCAGTGAACACAGTTTGTCTTGAAGGTTTATTTTCGCCTTCCTGGATTCTCTCTATTAGGTCATCAGCTTGCCAGACTTCATCTAAAGAGAGACAAAATTAACCAACTTTTGTACATCTTCCTATATATGAGATATGGAATGAGACTCATATGACTTGTGCACAAGCATCTCATTGTGAGTAGATGCTAGCTTCATGAACAGATGAAAATAATTCCAAGTGTACTTTTCTCCTTTATTCTTTTGCTTAAAATTACACACACACACACACACACACACCCCTCTAGGAATGGAGAAAGAGGGAAGTAAACTGACAAAAACACATGCGCTTTTGATCTACTTTATATTTTGTTCAAAACTGGGTATAGAAGATAAAATATAGCACAGAACAATGACTGGTAGGCGAAGAATGCTGGATGAATGGCTGACGGGGTAGATACTGACAGAGCGATGAGGAGTGCTATTGGACAAGGAGGGTCAAAAGATGTATTCAATCAGGGATTTCTTTAGGGGGCGGGAAAGCTGTACTTTATACCATATCACTTGATACCAAGTTGAGAGAGATTACAACTGAAGGCGTTAGCACTGTATACTAAGATTTTTGTGGTAGCATTTTCACTAGACTACATCCCTCCAAACTATTTTGGCTTCTTTCCTCATTCCACATAGTAGAATAAACTAAATCTCCTCATGTTTAACGGAAGAGCCCTATAACCAGGGCATTCACCCTGTAATTCTGTTTCACTTGGATGAAGAATCTCAGGAATATATATATATCCTACAGGAAATATAAAAGAGTCCGCAGTGCTATAGACTTCTCTTGTGAGGACAGCGATGAGATCAACTGGAAACTTTACTATTCTAATGATGCTATGATTGAATGCTAAACTCATTCTGACCATGACATTCTACTTGTTCCTATTTGAACAGTATATTTAATATCATGAACTCTGGTGAGGTGGCCTAGAGCAAGCTACTTAGCAATTCCCTGTAGTCAGTATCCTTCACCTGCCAAATGGAGATAATGGCACCTACCTCAGAAGGTGGTTGTAAGATTGCAGCAGTTAATGAAGTGCTCAGAGCAGCATCTGGCACAAAACACATGCTTGATAAGTTTAGCAATTATTCTTCCCATCTTTCAATCTCCTGACCATTTCCTTAAGCCAGTCCCACCCTGACATACTACCATCACTTAATTCTCAATGTGAGTGCTTTCCCACTCCTGAGTAGCATTTAGTGTACAAACCTTATGAATCAGATCCCTGGCCAGGCATGGTAGCTCATGCCTGTAATCCCAGCACTTTGGGAGGCCAAGACAGGCGGATCACTTGAGGTTAGGAGTTCGAGACCAGCCTGGCCATGATCATGAAACCCTGTCTCTACTAAAAATACAAAAATTTAGCCAGGCGTGGTGGTGGGCGCCTGTAGTCCCAACTACTCAGAAGGCTGAGGCAGGAGAATCGCTTGAACCCAGGAGGCGGAGGTTGCAGTGAGCCGAGATGGCGCCACTACACCCCAGCCTGGGCAACAGAGTGAGAATCTGTTCTCAAAAAACAAAACAAAACAAAAAAAGCCAAAACAAATCAGATCCCTTACCATGCTCCTAAAATAGCAATTTTATTTTTACTTATCTTAGAAGTGTCTGGATGAACCTGACTACCATACTTGCTATCATGCACATTCAGTGAAACGGTATCAACCGTATCCTCTATAACCTGTGCTTTCTCTGAACCCACTGCCAAAATATCAAAAGACCCAACAAGAAAAAAATCTGAGAAACAATACTTTTTGCCACCTGGGATCACTATATGATTCCAAGCTAGGATGACAGTCATCTACCAAAAATATTCTGTTGCAGGAAAAGCAAGCTATTTGTTGCACAAGGAGGGTCCTAAGATACATCCAAGTAGAGAGGTGTTTTGGAGGAAGTGGGTCTTCACTTTATACCTTCTCATGTTACATCAAGTTGGCAGAGACAGGTCACGATCTAAGGCATCCTTGCCTTATGCTAAGATCACTGTGTGTCTGATCAATGCCCAGCGCATTTCACCTCCAGTCTCCACCCTTATTGTTTCACTCAGTTTGCTTGACTTCCTGCCTTCATCTTCTCAAAACCTACCTTTGTAGGGGATTTCCATGCTTAAAAAAAATTACTTCTCAAATCCTTTCTCACCTCAATTAATTCCATTTCCCCTTGAAGTTGAGAATACTGTCTACAGAATCATTTTAGTACAAAGTGACAGCCTTGCATTGGGACATCAGCACTCCATGTAAAATGCTGAGTTTTAATTACTTCATGCAGCCCTGTTCTCTTTTTATTTATTTATTTTTTGAGACGGAGTCTTGCTCTGTCACCCAGGCTGGAGGCAGTGGTACGATCTCAGCTCACTGCAACCTCCGCCTCCCGGGTTCAAGTGATTCTTCTGCCTCAGCCTCCCAAGTAGCTGGGATTACAGGCATGTGCCATCAGGCCTGGCTAATTTTTGTATTTTTAGTAGAGACAGGGTGTCACCATATTGGCCAGGGTGGTCTCATGATCTTGACTTCATGATCTTGACTTCATGATCCGCCCCCCTCGGCCTCCCAAAGTGCTGGGATTACAGGTATGAGCCACCGCACCCAGCCCTTGTTCTCTTAACCATAACCTTTCACCTAGGAAGGATGGTCCTATTTCCTTTGAACCTCTGAATAAAAATCAGATGAGCTGTTCTTAATCTGAATCATATAGGTGTTTTTCCACTACTTGCAAAATATATGGGGATGTGACCCAGGCATGTATTATTTCTTTTTTCTTTCTTTTTTTTTTTTTGGTAGAGACAGGGTTTCACTATGTTACCCAGGCTGGTCGCAAGCGATCCTCCCACCTCAGCCTCCCAGGTTTGGGATTATAGGTGTGAGCCACTACATTTGGCCCAGGCCTGCATATTCAGAAATAACTGCCTGCAAATTATTTCTGAATGGATGGACAAGAAAGTTCTTTCACCTGCCTGGCTTCTCAGATAATCAAAGAAAGAAATAAATGTCTCTCTATGTTACACATTACATCAAGGGATAACATGCCCTCTTCCTTGCAGGACTATGATCCAAGAGCAAAACAGCTCAAGCAAAACATAGACATTATCAAATAACAGATTACTTAATCAGACTCACTTCTTTATCATATCACCCCTGGGTGAAACTGAAGGTGGGGGAAGGGAGATACAGAAGTCATGAGAAAAGTCAGGAAGGAAAAACTTCAGGGAGGGGTTGAAGATTTGAGATCAGACTTAAAGAATGTGTTATCTGGGGAAAGAAAGCACACCCTAAGGAAATGTAAAGCTGTAGGGACAATAGTCTCATGAAGAGAAGACATTAGGAGTGTGGACCAAATGGAGTTTAGTGAGAGTTTTGGGGAACAACAGAAAATTACTTTTTCCAGGCAATACAGGGCCAATATTGTTGAGATCCTTAAAGGACAAGAAATTAAATTCCCTTTAGGAAGTAAAATGTAACCAGCTATAGGCTTATCTTGTGAGGCTAGCGGTGATATCACCAGCTATAGGCTTATCTTGGGAGGCTAGCAGTGATATCACCAGCTATAGGCTTATCTTGTGAGGCTAGTGGTGATATCACCAGCTATAGGCTTATCTTGTGAGGCCAGCGGTGATAGCAACTAGAAACTTTAGATGAAGACATACTGCACATCCAACTAGGACTCATAGTAATCCAGGCATGAGAGAATCTAGTCCTTGTTTACATTAACTCAAAGGAAACTGAGGATATACAGAGGACAACTGAAGACATTTCACACTGGACAAAATCCAGTAATCCACAGAGATTAGTAATATCTGATGAGAATTTCAGTGGTTTCACAGGGACCACTATAGAAAAAGAAGAGATTAGTATAGTTTAGTAAATAAAGGGAAGTGGAAAGGTGATTAGTAATTATAATTCGGAATAGGTCATGATCAGTTTCCAGGGCTGATGAGAACAAGAGCAGCTCTGTAACTGCTATCACAGAAAAGCCCAGACTTTGGTGGTAGAGACGTCATCCTGGGTGCGAGCAACATAAAATAAAAAACAAACCCTAACAACTTGGCACTGGAGGCACCCTTTGAGAAACCCTTTGAGAAACTACTGTGAGGAAATCACAGTAGTTAGAAACAGACCCTTTAAAGACATTTCTAGAGGTGGTGGAAGCATAAACCAGACTTCATTTATGTATATAATACTTACTAAGCACCTGCCATGACAGGGTATCATTCAAGGCATTGGGAACAGAACAGAAAATAAGAAACAAGATGAACGAGCACTTGGTTAAAGAGGGAGACCCAGGTACTGCAGTCACCAAATTTCAGGAGGGCTGGGTCTCAGGAATGAGCAGCACTGTCCAATGAAGTACAGGTGCACATGTCAAGTGGCAGACTCCACTGGCTTAGGCACAGGATGGGGACTTTGGAGTCTAACCTCAAAGAAAGAAAAGTACAAAGTAGAACAGGGTCCAGAAACAAGTCTCAGGCACTGCACGGTAAAGATAAAAAAACCCAGAAGTTACAAAGAACACAAGAATCACATAAGTTTTTTTAAATGTCAGACTTATTAACACCTAAAATATAATCCATGATGATGGCTTCTGAAAATGCTAGAAGAGCAAGCAAAGACCCAAAGTTTAAGAGAACAATGCAAGTGACTGGAATTGTATTCCGGGGAGTGGCAAGCACAGAAAAGCTCCATCAATGTAAGTTCTTACAGGGAAGGAAGAAGGCTTTGGGAGTGAGATTTAGATTCATAGAGCATATAAGCAACTATCTCTAGTCACTTCTGAAGGTTTGGGACCATTAAAAAATCCCTGGGAAAAACACTCCCAAGTTACCGATCTCCTCACTGCCTCCACTAACACACCTGGATAGCTCTGAAGTAGGAATTCTCCTTCTACTATCCATGGCTCTTCTCCTTGCTCCAACTTGCTGATAACATCCGGTTTGATAATGTGATACCCTGTTAATGAGAAATGAAAGAGAACTTGAGCCTAGCCGGTTGGCTTCAGGGTCTCTGTCACACGGGGAAAAGGCCATTTGTACTTTATCAAAATCAGAACTTTTCACGGGGAAAATCAAGACCAAAATGCCCTGCCTGGTGCCCAAAACAGATTACTCACATTCGTCCCATCAAATTTTAAGTTAAAGTCATTAACTTTGTGAGAAATCCCATGTATTTTAGCAACTGAGAAAGCAAGCTATCCTCACCCACGGAAACTAGATTGCTGTAGTTCTCCAGCATCACATCCCTGTAAGTTATCTTCTGCTCAGGGTCCAGCTGCTGCCACTCCTCCTGGGTGAAGTCCACAGCCACATCCTTGAATGACACTGGCCCCTGAAATGGCACCGTGATTGGAATTGGGTGACGTGAAAGAGGCACATAGGGACAAGATCTTACCATGCTCACTGGCAAAATTAACCATGAACATTGTATACCTTTATTTTATGTTACAGACTGTCGAAGGAAAACAAACATATCAGAAATACACTGTTCTGAGGTTCATTCGGTATACATCAAAAAAAAAAAAAAAAAAACTGGGATTGCATGGTGAACCAGCAACAATCCTGGCTGCTGGGGACTCTAACACCAGCAGGCACAAATCTCACCCGAGGAGCACAGGCCTGGGGACACTCACAGAACCCCAGGATGCACCCTGTTCCTTTGCATATTCTTCAATTTGCTTCCAGAACATTAATAATGTTGGTTCTCCTCTTACCTCCCTGGTCACTCCTTCTCAGCCCTTTGCTGGCTCCTCCTCTACTGCAAGTCATCCTGAATGCTGTGGGCCCTACGGCTGTGTTGAGTCTTTTTCTCTTTGCTGTCTATAATTGCTGCTTTCATGGTGAGCCCACCTGCTTCCTGGCTAATTTAATTACCATCTATACACCAACATTTTCCAAATTTACATCATCAGCCCAGGCCTCTCTCCTAAATTCCAGAAACATACGTCCGAGATGGCAAACTCAACATCCCTAAAATTCAATTGCTGTTCCTGTTCAAACCTGCTCCTCCTATGGCTACTACTGGAACCAACCCACAGTATTTGCCACAATTACCAAAATAACCAACAGGCTGGGCAACACACATTCTAGTTTTGTATTTTACTGCCGAGTTACCAAGCCTACAGCAGTTCAGAATGCAGCCTGCTACATGAATTATCAGTAATAGCTTGGTTCACCAGGTTTTCCTAATTCCCAGCTGGGAACCCCAAATTTCCTTTCTTCCCATGGTACACGTTCTAGGAGAAAGGAATATTCCTGAGGAGGAACAGACAGCTGACCTGGAAACTGTCAAAACCGCATCTAGAAATGTGTATCTTCTGAATAAAGTGTCCCATTCACAAGTACTCACACTAGCCATTAAAACTGTTTCCTTTAATATCACCCCTCTAAAATAAAGAGAATAATGCTACCTATACATAATACCAGTATGAAATGGACTAATCCACAAAAAGCACTTAGCATAGTTTTTTGGATAAAACACATACTTATCAATGAAATCTACTGTTATTGTCGACTTTCTACGGTGCCTCTGACCACTTTCCAAATTAGGACAGAAAATTAACCATAAAACACAGAATTTTAAACAACTGAAGGTTATGTGGTTATTTATGTAACTGGCAAGAAAGAATCGTAAAACAGTATCTGTGTGTTAAGAACAAAGAGGCTGAGATGATTTCAAGAAAATATGGTAGCAGGAAGATGTGGAAGGAAAGGCTATGTCATGTTCAGAGCTATGTAAGATGATGACAAACTCCTGATGTTGACTGAACATCTTAGGTTTTATATGTGGAATGATCCATGAGTGCAAGATGGGGTTTACTGACTCCCTGAGACGCCATGCCATTCTCTCCCAGCTCTAGATACAGCGGTATCCACAGACAGGCCTGGCTGGCCTGGGAAGGATCAGGGCTGAGAGCATCCAGCTGCTGATGGGACACACACTGGGGGAAGAAGTGGGTCCCGCCCCAGCCAGATGAATCCAGGTGGAAGACTGTCCCAGCAGGTGATGAGAACTTCCTGGAGAGCAATAGCTGAGCTTCCAGAAACTCTGTGCACACTTTGTTCAGACGTTGCCTGCCATGATAAAAATCAGGGGAGTCTGGAAGTTCACGTATGGCATTGCCCTGCCTTGCTGAGCAATAGCAACTTGTTTATTTCTTAGGAAATAAGCCTGGTTTCCTTTATGCAAGTGGTAGACCCCTGCTTAGTGTGTCCACCTGGTATCTGTCAGGATGGTCACTGTGCAATGGTTGAAAACGGGCAAAGGACTTTCCAGAAGGACTCATAAGAGGAAAAATGGGATGAAAGTCATCAGCTCAGGAGAAGTCACAAAAGCAAAGCAAACAAATGAAAGTAGAGGAGTAATGAGACCACATGTATCTATGACTACAATAACTGTGAACACATAAAATCTCTATTTTATTTTTTTATTTTTTTAATCTCTATTGTAAACCAGAATCCCTCTTACAATAAAAATATGCCAGGGACACAATCTTGACCAAAAACATACTTAGAAATAAGCAAACCATTTCAGTCACACTTCTGTCCTATAGATTGTATATAATGTATTTGTTTTTGAGTCTTTCCATTAAGAGATTCTAAGCGATCTTCCTAATATTTAATTCTTTTTAGAATCCCCTTAGCTAGGAGAGTCCTCCTCTTTCTGGCATTTCAGCTAGACACCCTTGAGTATCCTTGACTCAATCCCCTCAACCCCCCACTGCATTTCTTGTTTTTCACATTGTCAGTCTCTATTAATTTCATCCTTTCAACAGATGACACGCTTTCCCAATTAGAAGGCTTGAAATTCTCTGTAGGACAAAACCACAACTCAGTCCAGCACTGGGGGCTCCTGGGTCCATCTGGGTATTTATCTGCATTCCCATCCCTCAGTCCCTTAACAGGAAGTTCAAATTCTAAGGAAGCAAAAATCGCACCAGCCCTCCAGGACTCCTACACTCAGGCCGCTAATGCTGGTCTCCTGAGTGTCTTTACAAGCCTCTGCCACTAACCCAAATTATTCCAGGGCTGGCAAATCCCTTCCTTGAATGACTGAATCACAATACTTTGATGGTGCATTCATTTGTTCATTCTTTCATTCGAGATAGGATCTTGATCTGTTGCCCAGGCTGGGGTGCAGTGGTACAATCATAGCTCACTGCAGCCTCATATTCCTGGGCTCAAGTGATCCTCCTGCCTCAGCCTCCCGAAATGTTGGCATTACAGGTGTGAGCCACTATGCCCGGCTGAGGATGCATTTTAAATCAGACTTCTACTTCATCATCACTTCAGAGTTTCCCAGGCATTGACCAGAACGACTCCCACCATCTCCCATAATTATATCCACGAATTACCTCCTCCAAGGAGAACATAAGCACCTTGAGAGAAACAAGTGCCTCTTAAAATCATATCCCAAACCCCAAGACAAATGATGTTGTTAGTGTCTAAGAAAAAAAAGACAAAATGCTAGCTGAGGAGAAGGTCACAGAGCCAAGCAAGGAGGGCGCTTCCTCTGGGACTCCTGAAGCCCCAGAACAGCAGGTGTCTGCGTGGTAGACTGGCCGCTGCTCTAATTGCTTTCAGCTGAGAAGCACCAGTATCATGACACAAGCTCCCAAAAGAGTAGGATGTTATATTTACATGGCAGGAAATGAGATGGGATTGCAAACAGAAGGAAAGGATGGTCCTCGCGGCTGGCTGAGCATGTGTGCGATGGTCGGGACGGAGCTGCTCTCTCCCAAAACCCAGCCCTCACCCCCCACTGTTGGCTGATGAGCTATTTCCCTGAGAAAAGAAGCAAACAGGGATGCTATGTCTACCCTCTTCTCTAACCACCTCCTGGGACGCCTCCAGCTGTTTGCACCTCTGTCCCCTCTAGCTGACTCGAGGCCCCGCAGTCCATTCCCACTCCACGGGTAACAACTATTTTTCATTCTCGACAGAATCACCAGCGCTATTTCTCAGTCTTTCTTGGGCTGGACTCTTAACAGCATTTGACACAGTTGATCACCTGTCCCTGAAGCTTCTCATTCCCTTGGCTTCAGAAACTGCACACTCCTGGTTCTCCCTCTAGCCTGACCAGTAGCACCTTCCCAGTCCCCACTTCTCTATCAGACTGCACATGGGAGAGCACCAGATTCATCTCCCAAACTCCACAAACACACACAACCAGATTCGTCTCCCAGACTCCACATACATACACACACCTGCCGCCTTGATGCTGCCACTCATGGCATACTAACACAGCTCCCAAACTACACACACGTGCGCACACACACACCCCTGCCTTCCTGATGCTGCCACAATTCTGGCCTTTTCTCAAGCCTGCTTTACCCACAGTCTTCCTCATCCCAGCTTGAGGCAACCTCATTTTCGCAGTAGCCACTCTGGGAGCCTCGCAAGTGCTTTTCCCATGGGAGAAGCATGATATGGTGAAAACTTTAGCAGAAATACTCGACATGGGAAATGCAATATGCCTGGGCTCGTGGAGGAAAGTAGCGGCATAGAAAAAAAATCTCTACGACAGTAGAGAAACCAAAAAATAAGCTATTTTAACGACAGCGGAGAGGGGATAGGGGACAGGATAAAAACCATCTAGATTCTGCTGGGCGCGGTGGCTCACACCTGTAATCCCAGCACACTGGGAGGCCGAGGTGGGCGGATCACGAGGTCAGGAGATCGAGACCATCCTGGCTAACAAGGTGAAACCCTGTCTCTACTAAAAATACAAAAACAAAAATTAGTCGGGCGAGGTGGCGGGCACCTGTAGTCCCAGCTACTCGGAAGGCTGAGGCAGGAGAATGGCATGAACCCGGGAGGTGGAGTTTGCAGTGAGCCAAGATCGTGCCACTGCACTCCAGCCTGGGTGACAG
>NW_012103031.1:3911398-3918279 GCF_000951045.1 Mandrillus leucophaeus | reverse complement strand
TGGCGACAGAGCGCAAGACTCAGTCTCAAAAAAAAAAAAAAAAAAAAGAGGCAAGAATTGCAGTGGTTCAAGGGTTATTATTTAGGAAGGCTGTTGATAATGATCTCAAAGGAATCTTTAAAATTCATGCAAAAACAAAAGTGATTCTGCTTACGGTCAATGTAAGTCAAGGAATGGATGGTATTTATCATTTTTTGTGATAAATGCCGGGAACATGAGAGGCTAGTACTCTGGCTTCAAGAACTCTTTAAGGATCACGCTATCTGCGCATATGAATATGATAAAAAGGCTTGGTGCTGATGGCTACGCTGTTTTGTCTGACCAAATCTTGTATCTATTTCTACTTTCTCATTTTAAAATTTGAACCCTTAATCTCCTCCTAAGGTGTATTGTAAATCAGAGTAGAGAATAAATACACGAACAGAAACACTCACCAGGGATTTACTCATTTTCTGCTGCTCTTAGAAAAATCTGGAGGACTGTGAAAGCGGAGGCAGATCTGGGGAAGGAAAACCCAAAACATGAAGTTACGAGAGGTCTCGCCTGCCAAGGCAGTCATCTCCCGCCTAAAACCTATATAGAAAGTTCCATGAAGGGCATCCTATGGGAGACTGTCCCTTTAAGCCTTCAGAAGGGACTGGAAAATGATCAGGAGGAGGACCCATCTGCACATTTGTAACTCTCACATGGCTACCTTGTGACTGAGTGGATGAGATTGTCATGGTGAATGAATACTGGATCCTACTGAAATAATCTGCCATCATTAAATGTAAGATTTAAAAAGGAATTCTGGTAACCAGCCCGGCCAACATGGTGAAACCTCATCTCTAGTAAAAATACAAACATTAGCCGGGCATGGTGGCGGGTGCCTGCAGGAGAATCGCTTGAACCTGGGAGCGGAAATGGCAGTGAGCTGGGATCGCGCCGCTGCACTCCAACCCGGGCAACAGAGCGAAACTCGTCTCAAAAACAAACAACAAAAAAGGAATTCTGTAATACTCATCTATTAGTCTTTTAAATAAAGATCAGAAAATCCACAGGATGCCCTAAATAAAGGAATACATTCGGCATGATTAGGTCTTTATTTGCAGGAACTTCAGTGGGCTGCTCAAAAGGATCTTTTATTGAACTTACTCTCACTTAACTAGGATACAGGGGACAGAACACTGGCCTGGGAGATAAAACTCCTGAGTTCTACTATGAGCAGCTCCACCCACAAAACCTCGGACAAGTCACCCACCTGCTACGGCCCAGTCTCTTCCCCTAGCAAATGAGGCAGCAAGAGAATCCCTGCAGACTATTCCTGTGCTACAATGTATGATTCTATAAGAGCAGACTTAAGGGGGAATCGGCACTTAAATGAGAGAACACAGGTGCTCACGGACGTTTAGATACGGTCGCAATCTGGAGCAGGGAGAGGAGGAAGAGCTGTTGGGGTGAGGGGGGAGTGGAGACAACGTCCGCAGCTGAGGCTGGTAACACCCCCCCGCCCAGTCCCTGTAAGCCTCGTCGTCGCCGGACCCTGCCCTCAAACCCTCAAACCCAAACACATGTCTCTCCTGCAAGCGATCCAGACCCTCCGCTGCCCCTCACTCTAAGGTCCCCGCCACGCGGTGACTTCACCCAGGCCCTTCTCGCCCCTGGCCCGCGAACCCACGACCTACCCTCCTGGGGCTCCGCAGCCTCTGCCCCACGGCTCCCGAGAGGCCGGGGCGGGACTGCTGTCGCGGGCGCGCGTCTGCTCGCGAGGTTCCCTCCTCTCCACCTCAGCAAGGCCGTTCTGCTCCCGAGGGGCCCGTGCCGGGCCTACGGGACAAATCCAGGCGGGGCGTCCCTCCTGGAGCCCAGATCCGGCTCCCTGGGGCTCACCGTCCTGCGGAGCCGGGACCGGGCCGTCGAGGACGCACAGGGATCGGGTCCGGGTCCCGCCGCCCCTTCGCTTCCGCCGCCGACACCACCCGGCCGGCCCCTCGGGCCCCAGCGCCGTCGGCTCCGGGGGTCGTGCTCGGGGATCAACGCTTGAGCCTCCGCCTGGCCCGCGCGAACCCTGGCCCGCACAGCCCCGCGCCCGCTTGGGTGCCGGCCCGGGTCTTCCGCGCCCAGCCTCGCAGACTCCGCGATTCTCGCCCACCGGAGGCCAAAGCCTGGGAACTAGGGCGAGCGGTGACCTGGGGACGCACAGGAAGCGAGGGCAGTGCGGCGGCGACACGCATGCGCGAACACGCACACAGAGCGGGGTGCACACGCGCAGGAATGCATCGGAAGTCCGCCTCCGGGGACCCACCGCAGGTCCCAGGATAAATACAGTGACTCTATTTCCCATGAGCCTATGCGCTCCCCAAATTTAGGAACCGTCTTAAATGTCTCTATCTGGTCTAGCGGTTGAAAGGCTCTATGCTAAGAGAACTGGCAACCCGGTACCCCAGACTCAAATTTCTCCTTAGTTTAAGGGAACGTCTTCATGGGGATGTCTTGACTATCTTTAAGGGAACGTCTAGAAAGTCTCTGCTTCAAGTAGCGTCTTGTAGACCGTGTCCGGGCCAGTCCTGCCTTACCCGAGAGCTCAAGGCTTAAAATCAATCTCCATGTGCAACCATGACAAGTGGAACAAGAGGGTGCATCATACTAGCTTATGATTACAATGACACATTTAACGAAAACATTAGTAAATAGAGCCCATGGATGAAATAATAGAAGATTAGCCGGGGACAGGATACCATCCTCGCCCCAACAAGGAAAAAAGGAATTCTAGCTTTTCCAAATCACTTTGAATTTGTGATAGCTAGAAAACTCAGAGAATATGTACAGAATTGAAAGAAGAAAAAAATTACCCAGAACTCTACTTCCTGAAGAGGATGAGGCAAGCAGAAGAAGAAATTTGCGTTGTAATGGAAAACGAAGCACATCAGAAAGCCATGTTACTTGATTCCAACCCTGTTGATTATCTTTGAGGTACTTTACACCTCTTTGAAAACTGTAGGTAATTGATGCAAGTTATGTTCTGTCTAGTGGAAGTTGGTTGACTTCCGACAATCCCCACTAGAGAAAATCCAGTTTTGACTGCATTTCTCCATTTACATAATCATTTCAATATTCCTGATCTGCAAATATGTCTGTTTCTCAGATTCGCTCTCTCTCTCTCTCTCTTTTTTTTTTTAATTTTGAGACAGGGTCTCACTCCGTTGTGCATGCTGGAGTTCAGTGGGGAGATCCTGGCTCACTGGTTCAAGCAATTCTCCTGCCTCAGCTTCCCAAGTAACTGGGATTTCAGGTACACACCACCACGCCCGACTAATTTTTGAATTTTTGGTATAGACGGGGGTTTCACCATGTTGGCCAGGCTGGTCTCAAACTCCTCACCTCAAGTGATCCACCCGCCTCAGCCTCTCAAAGTGCCGGGATTACAGGCATGAGCCACCATGTCCAGTCCTCAGATTCTCTTTTGAACCAGTTGTAATATCTGCCGATTTCCTCTTGAATTAAATAAAATCTTTAGCATGTGTTCATTTCTATATATCTGTATAAGAGTCATGATTTTACTTTCATGTTTTAAGGTTTTCCAGGTCTTCAGAGAAGTCGCCGATGAAATCACATGACAGAGCCAGGAAAACCTCAGGATTGGAGTGCCTCATGAACGGTTGAAGCCCAGGTGAATCTTTTCTTCGCTCCCAGGAATGAGTCCAAAGTGCCAATAGAAATTTGCTGGCTTCTCATTTTTCAGTAATTTCCCCATTTACCAATTCTGTGTTTTACTTTGGTTTGGGTTTGTTTACAGTGCTAGCTTCACTGTTGGTAATTTGTTTGTTTTTGTTGTTTCGAGGCAAAGTCTCGCTCTGCCACCCAGGCTGGAGTGCAGGGGTACGATCTCGGCTCACTGCAACCTCTGCCTCCCAGGTTCAAGTGATTCTCCTGCCTCAACCTCCTGAGTAGCTGGGACTATAGGTGTATGCCACCATGCCCAGCTAATTTTTGTATTTTTAGTAGAGACGGGGTTTTTCCATATTGGCCAGACTGGTCGAACTCCTGACCTCAGGTAACAGACCCGCCTTAGCCTCCCAAAGTGCTAGGATTACAGACGTAAACCACCGCGCTGGGCTAGGAATTTGGTTTTATGGTCTGAACACATGGTGATCTCTGTAATGAGATCAATGTTTGCAGAGATTTAGTCTCTATTGGATGAGAGACCACAGAGTCTGATTTGTTATTCTATTTATCTGTTTACTTTGAGCTGAAATCAATTAAGAATTTCATGCCCACTGGGAGGAGAAGAGCTCTTTGATATCTGGAAGGGTGAGTTTTTTGCATTTTTGTGTTTACTCTTTGAAGGAGTGGCCTACCCCTCCACACCTGTGGGCGTTTCTCGTTAGGTGGAACAAGAGACTTGAGAAAAGAAATGAGACACAGAGACAAAGTATAGAGAAAGAAAAAGTGGACCCAGGGGACCGGTGCTTAGCATACAGAGGACCCACGCCTCAGCGGTCTCTGAGTTCCCTAGTATTTATTGATAATTATCTTTACCATCTTAAAGATAAGGGAGTGGCAGGATAATAGGATCATTGTAGGGAGAAAATCAGCAGTAAGACATGTGAATAAAGATCTCTGTGACATGAATAAGTTTAAAGGAAAATGCTGTGCCTTGATATGCATATGCAAACATCTCCATAAACCTTTTAGCAGCATTGCGCCAGCAAGTCCCACCTTTTGCCGTAAGGCGGTTTTCTCCTATCTCAGTAAACAGAGCATACCATCGGGTTTTACATCGAGATGTTCCATCGCCCAAGGATGGGCAGGAGACAGATGCTTTTCTCTATCTCAACTGCCAACAACCGCCAAAAGGCCTTCTTTCCTCTTGTGCTAGTCCCCTCAGCACAGACCCTTCACGGGTGTCAGGCTGGGAGACGATCAGGTCTTTCCCTTCCCACGAGGCCATATTTCAGACTATCACATGGGGAGAAACCTTGGACAATACTTAGCTTTACTAGGCAGAGGTCCCTGCGACCTTCCGCAGTGTACGTGTCCCTGGGTACTTGAGATTAAGAGAATGGTGATGACTTTTAACCAGCAAACTGCCTTCAGGCACTTGTTTAACAAAGGCACATCCTGCACAGCCCAAAATCCATCAAACCTTGAGTCACCACAGCACATGTCTCTTGCAAGGACAAGGTTGGGGGTAGGGTCACAGATTAACGGCATCTCAAATACAGAACAAAATGGAGTCTCTTATGTCTACTTCTTTCTATATAGACACAGTAACAGTCTGATCTCTCTTTCTTTTCCCCACACTCTTGACCCATGTGTGAAATTTTAGAAGTGGAGCTCTAAGATCTATTTCTTTGTATGTCTATGTGTCTGTAATTTCGAAAGGTCTTTACCTCTGATTGCGTGAGTGTCTAATGTTTTTCTGCCTCTAAATGGTATTAAAGTAGATACAGAGTTAGTTTGTTTGTTTTTGAGACAGGGTCTCACTCTGTCACCCAGGTTGAAGTGCAGTGTGTGTGATCACAGACCACTGCAGCCTCAACCTACCTGGGCTCAGGTGTTCCTCCCACTTCAGCCTCCCAATTAGCTGGGACTACAGGTGTGCACCACCATACCCAACTAATTTTTGTATTCTTTATAGAGATGGGGTTTTGCCATGTTGCCCAGGATGGTCTCGAACTCCTGGGCTCAAGCAATCCTTTCACCTAAGCCTCCCAAAGTGCTGGGATTACAGGCATGAGCCACGATATAGAGTTTTTAAAGGTTCACTGTTCTGATTGGCTTGTAGAGGTGTGTATGTATTTATATAAATTGAATTTACCCAAATTCTTAGGAAAAAGAGAAATGGAACTTCTATTGCTTTAATGTGCTAGAAAAGTATTTTTTACTGAAACCAAATCAAATGTTTTGGAAATTCAAGTTCACACATAGTTCACATATATGTTACTGAGCAGTCAATGCACTCGCTGCCCAATGTGTACAGAGGCCAATACCATGGCTCCAGCTTTTGAGAAATAAAGCTTTTTTGTAAGTCAACTAGCAAGGACACAGGAGGAAATGCTCAAATCTCCCTTTCCCAGCTGTGGGCTGTGTCAGGTTTTATCCGCATAGGGTAAGGAGGTGTGATTTGATTGGATCTTGCAATGAAGTAATGCTGGGAGCTGTGATGTGACTGGATCCTGCCATGGGCATGACACCACAACTCAATCTGATTGGTTCCTGGCTTCTGCCACAGGGTGTCCGGTTCTTAAATGGGTCCCAGCTCCTCAATCTGAGCACTTAGGTTCCACTTCGTGGTTGCATGCTTGGTTAATCTGGTCATGCTCAGAGTATATGACCTTCAACCTGTGGATCTGTGGCAATTGAAAAACAACTGCCAACTACATTACATAAAAGTTGAAATGAGGGTGGGGTGTGGTGGCTCACGCCTGTAATCCCAGCACTTTGGGAGGCTAAGGCGGGCAGATCAAGAGGTCAGGAGTTCCAGCCCAGCCTGGCCAATATGGTGAAACCCCGTCTCTACTAAAAATACAAAAAATATCCAGGGGTAGTGGTGTGCTGAAGCAGGAGAATCCCTTGAACCCGGGAGGCAGAGGTTCCAGTGAGCCGAGATCGCGCCATTGCACTCCAGCCTGGGTGACAAGAGCAAAACTCCGTCAAAAAAAAAAAAAAGTTGAACTAGATTTAGTCTGATGCAGTTACAGATTTACAGACCGCACCCCCACCCGCCTGCTGACACCTTCCACCCCTCATTCTTGAGGGATTAGGGATGGAGGTCATGCTTCTGTATCTACTTCATGCTGACCAGGGGCACTGAGTCCCCTAAAGTTAGAGGAATTGAAACTCATGGACTGCTGAGTTCAAGTGAGTTTTGGGGTCACCCAGAGTTGCTTGAAGGGCTC
>NW_012103031.1:3908389-3908923 GCF_000951045.1 Mandrillus leucophaeus | reverse complement strand
GTGTTCTGCTAGTAAATAGTTGAAGGTTGATCAGTGATCTCCTGCATTTTCAGTCTGGCATGGAAAAGCCCCTGTGTAACTGGTAAAGGTATCAATGAGCACCAGGAGGTATCTAAATCCTCCAGGAGCCATAGGCATCACGTTGACGTCCATTTACCAGTCTTCCCTGGCAAGATTCTTCTGAATTGTACTGCCTTGGCCAAAACAGGTATGGGAGGGGTGGGCGCAGTGGCTCACACCTGTAATCCCAGCGTTTTGGGAGACCAGTTCGGGTGGATCATTAGAGGTCAGGGGTTTGAGACCATCCTGACCAACATGATGACATCCCATTTCTACTAAAAATACCAAAAGTTAGCTGGGTTTGGCGGTGGGTGCCTGTAATCCCAGCTACTCAGGAGGCTGAGGCAGGATAATCACTTGAACCTGGGAGGAGGAGGTGGCAGTGAGCCGAGATTGTGTCATTGCACTCCAGCCTGGGCAACAAGAGCGAAATTTCATCCCAAAAACATGAAAAAATAAGTCCGGGCGCAGTGG
>NW_012103031.1:3904526-3905883 GCF_000951045.1 Mandrillus leucophaeus | reverse complement strand
CCATGACCTCCAAAAGTGCTGGGAATGTAGGTGTGAGCACTGCACCCAGCCTTGTTTTTTTCTACAAAACAAATGCAGGATTATCTTCCAGAGCTAATTAATATGTTCAAATAACCACAATCCCATTAAGGAAAAATGTCACTCGACAGCAAATAATCAATGCAGACCAATATGATCACACTTGCTGTGAAGGTGAGAAAAGTTCATCTTTATTACGTTTCCCCAAGAGACGCACTGCACTGTTCTCTTGAAAACGCACGGCCCATGTCCTCCTTTAGAACACACATCCTCTTTAAAGTAACATACAAACATGCCAATACAAGGTAAAAAATTACATCTGAATTCTCACATTTCAAACATACACTAAATATCAAATAAAAATTTACTTCTACAAGAATTTAGGGGAACTATCATGTAGCTATAAGTGTAATACATCTATTAAGTATCATAGATAAAAAGAAGGCTCCGTTTAGCAGCGCAAGTAATAATAGATACAAAGATTTAAAGATAAAAGATTTAGCATAAAAAGAATTCTCTCTTAAAAAGGAAAACAAAATTGTGTTTATGTATCTATGTCAGCTATAACACCCATCTCACAACTTTATAGGAACAATGCCTATTCAAAAATACCAGTATTTTCAAAATATTTTAAACAAATGTAGTAATAATTCTATGCCCATCTTTATCAAAATAAACCAATAAAATATATAGTCTATATTAGACATGTTAATATATATATCTAAGACATGTTAAAAATCACAACTGAATTCTGACAATTCAGTCATAAGTCTAAACAGCAAATAAAAAATTCTGTGATGAGAACTTAGGGGAACTACCAATAGCTATAAATAGAAGAGATTATTATGTAAGTATCATAGATAAAAAGTGTACTCGCCCCAGAGGTACATGTAATAATACAGAAAACAATTTAAAGATAATAAACGATTTAGGATAAAAAGGATTCTCTCTTAAAATGAAAATAAAGTTATCTTTATGTATATATAACAGCTATAACTCTCATCTAAAAATATACAGGAACTGCATGTTTTCAAAAGTACAACAATTTCCAAACTATTTGAAATAAACCTATTAATAATTTAGTGGCCCGCATTTTCCAAACAAACCAATAAAATGCATAGTGTGCATGAAGCTATCTGTTACGGTCTATGGCACTCATATTTCACAAAGAATTCTGTGCCAATCTGAGTGTCTGCCGTGTGCATTCAAATGCTCCAGGACTACAACAGCCAAGTCCGTAGGAAACAGGACCTCCAGGTTCGGCCCCAGGGAGGTTGGAATTCAGCAATATCAAAAGGGAGGTGGTGCCGCAGGAAGGGGTGGAACCAGAAACACCCCT
>NW_012103031.1:3900240-3902474 GCF_000951045.1 Mandrillus leucophaeus | reverse complement strand
AGAGGCCTCCACAGACATCAGTTCTGATGGTGCCTGGGTCTTAGACTTCCAGCCTCCAGAACTGTGAGAAAATGAATTTCTGCTATTTAAGCCGCCTAGTTATGATATTTTGTTATGGTAGCCCAAGACCCCCCTCCCCACCACTACCACAAGCACATGTGTTTCCTTTATAAATATAAATATAGAGAGGAGTTTGACCAGGCGCAGTGGCTCACGCTTGTAATCCCAGCACTTTGGGAGGCCGAGGCAGGTGGATCACATGAGGTCAGCAGTTCGAGACCAGCCTGGTCATAATAGTAAAACCCCATCTCTGCTAAAAATACAACAATTCGCCGGTCGTGGTGGTGGGTGCCTGTATTTCAACCTACTGCAGAGGCTGAGGCAGGAGAATCGCTTGAACCTGGGAGGTGGAGGTTGCAGTGAGCCGAGATCGAGCCACTGGCATCAGAGCAGCCTGGTCATCAGAGCGAGACTCCAACTCAAAAATAAACAAATAAAGAGGAATATTTATATATTTCTCCCTATATTTACAATATTTATATATATAAGATATATAAATATGTCATATTTATATTTATAAAGCAATCTCTATATTTAATACACTAATACATTAAATATCTATTTTACATACATTATCTATGTGGACATATAAAAAGGAATTTATATGTCTCTTTGCTGGTCGGACACTTCCCTGCTCTTCTTTTCCCAGTGGTTTCTGGCCTTTGTCTCTGATTCCTGGAGACAGCCTCTAAATCCTTGGAATTTCCTGGCTGATGGACATGTCTGTTACTCATGGTGACCCCCCCAGGGTCACACCTGAGTTCATGCCAACCAGAGGACCTGTGGTTGACTCTGGTCAACCACACCAGAACGACCAATCATGTGATTTGAAGGTGGGGACTTTGAACCACATGGTATCAGGCCGACGTGCTGAAAGGACCTGGGGGGCTGGAGGATGACTCCACTGTCTGGCCAATGATTGAGTCACCAGGCCGTTGGAATCAAATCCCTGGACATGGAGGCCCAGGCAAACTTCCCTGGTTGGTGATACAGATCAATGTGCTGAGAGGGTGTTGCGTCCTGAGGACACAGAAATGTCATCTTTGGGATCCTCTCAGAGTTTCCACTGTGTGTCTCTGCTTTTGTCCGGTTTTAACTTTTGTCAGTGTTCCTCTTATATGAAACTATAAAGAAAGTATCATGCTTGGTTGAGAATAGTGGCTCACTCCGGTAATCCCAGCACTTTGGGAGAACGAGGTGGGCAGATCACCTGAGGTCAGGAGTTCGAGACCAACCTGGCCAACATGGTGAAACCCCGTCTCTACTAAAAATACAAAAATTAGCCGGGTGTGATGGCACACACCTGTAATCCCAGCTACTCGGGAGCCTGAGGCAAGAGAATCGCTTGAATCTGAGAGGCGGAGGTTGCAGTGAGCCAAGATCCCACCACTGCACTCCAGCCTGGGCGACAGAGCGAGACTCCATCTCAAAAACAAAAAAGAAAAAGAAAAAGAGAAAGTATCATGCTTTTCTGAGTTCTGCGAGTTGTTATAATTATCAAATCTGAGGCCACTGTGGGAATCTCCAAATTTGTAGCCAGTTGGTGAGAAGTACATGTGGTCTGAGGACACCCAAGCTTGCAGCTTGCGTCTAAAGTGAGGGCAGCCTAGTGGGGGCTTATGGCTTTAACCTGTGGCCTTTGATGTGACATCAGGGAGTTGACGTCAGAATTGCATCACACGGGCCAGGTGCGGTGGCTCATGCTTGTCATCCCAGCACTTTGGAAGGCAAGGTAAGAGGATCGCTTGAGCTTCAGTCTGAGGCCGCAGTGAGCTATGACCGCACCACTGCACCCCAGTCTGGGTGACAGGACAAGACCCCAAAATAAAAAAGACTCCAAAAAGAAAAAAGAAAAATCACAAAGAATTGCATGGCAGACTGCCTGTCTTTAACAGCTTTAACTGTTGCAGGGACTGTTTTTTGTTTTTTTGTGTGTGTGTGTCGGGGGGGCAGACAGAGTCTCACTCTGTTGCCCAGGCTGGAGTGCAGTGGTACAATCTCTGCTCGCTATAACCTCCACTTCCCAGGTTCAAGTGATTCTCCCGCCTCAGCCTCCCAAATAGCTGGGATTACAGGTGTGCACCACCACGCCTGGCTAATTTTTGTATTTTTACTAGAGACAGGGTTTCACCCGTTTGCCAGGCTGGTCTCGAACTCCTGCTGGGATCACAGGC
>NW_012103031.1:3894989-3897945 GCF_000951045.1 Mandrillus leucophaeus | reverse complement strand
CCCCCGGTCCTAAGAGGACAACGTGATCACTGTATTCAGCTCCTTCTAGAACAGTCCAGGTTCTTCTAGATGATCTGCACAAATGGCTGCTGTCCTCCTTCGTGGTGTCTCCCATTAGCATTGGAATAAAGTTCTTGCTGAAAATCCGCATCTCCCTGGGCCGGGTGTTCTGGAAGTGAGAGAGAGGAAGTCACACTTCAGGGAGGCAGCTCTCTAGACAGGAAGGTTATTCACGTCCCACGTCAAGTCTAACTAGAGTTCAGAGCAATTGGGAAATGCAATTTTATCTCCTGACTTTCATTCTATACCCTGCTTCTGAACCATTGTGTTCAACTGTGATACTTAGACTTTGGTGACCCTGACTCCAAAACTCACTCAGTACACCCAAGGTCAGCCCCAGTGATCTTCATAGCAAGGACTTTGGGTGGGTCTGCCCAGGGAGTAGGGCACCCTCAGAGAATGTGGCTTTGGACCTCATCACAGCTGGGGCTTTTGTGTCACTTCAGAGCTAAACTTGTAACCATGCTAGATCCGTTTCTAATGTGACAACATCACGAACCACAAGTCCAGAAGCCTAATCCATCATCCTACCTCCTCATGATGAAGTCTCATGCTCTGCTCAACGTGGTCAGCTGCACAAGATGTAAACCAAAGCTCCACTGAACCCTCAACCCAAATCGGTAACTCAAGTGCGTCAATCATAATGAAGCTCCCCGAACTCAGTATTTGTGATTATTTTTGAGTCAGGGTCTCACTCTGTCGCCCGGGCTGGAGTGCTGTGGCAGGATCAGGGCTCCCTGCAGCCCCGAGCTCCCAGGCTCTAGCGATCCTCCCGCCTCAGCCTCCTGAGTAGTTGGGAGTAGAGATGCCTCCCACATCGCCTAGCTAATTTTTGTTATTTTTGTGGAGAGGGGATCTCGCCACGTTGCCCAGGCTTGAAGCTGGATCAAGCAATTGGTTCCTCAGATTTCTGAAATAGACCCCAATAGTCTTCCTTTGCCCCAAAGGAAGCAGATGTACCTTCTCTCAGGCCGATGACCTCAGGCCTTCATGGTCCCTGGAGCTCTAAGAAAGGTGGCACGATCTCGCGCCCACACCCAGTGCTCTGGGTCGTAAGCCTGGATCTAGAAAAACAAACGCCCTTTGAGAAGATGGGGACTCGCCAGGATACCCCTCCCTCCCCTCATCCAGCCTCCAGCCCACCCGATTCCCCCCCATCTCCACCTCCCCATGCCCCACCCACCTCCTCCAACTCCTCCAGGGAAACCCAGGCCCTGAAGCGCATGGAACGGAAGAACTGGAACCGAAGCTTATGGAACAAGGCTTTCGGAGAGCGGGTCTTCCTGGCCCTCCAGCGCATGGAACGGAAGAACTGGAACCGACGCTTACGGAACCAGGGTATCTGAGAGCGGTTCTTCCTGTACAGGAAGTAGATGATGTTTTGTTTGGGGGTCTCGGTGTCCTCCTCCATGTCATTGGCCAGGTAGCTGGGGACAGAAATCAGGTTACTGCTTAGGGGCACTGCCAGGAGAGACCTCGGCTGAGGTCAGCTTCCCAGAGGAGGGCAGGGGACCGTCCTCCGCTCAGGACTGACACCCACCCTGCAGAGAGTCACGCCTTCCTCAGAGGGCTCTGCTGGACAGAGACCTGCTGAAGGGCGTCTCCCACTCCTTCAGGATAGAGACAAAAACCCAACTGGTGACCAAGAGTGATGGCTTACGCTTGGAATCCCAGCACACTGGGAGGCCGAAGCAGGCGGATCACTTGAGGCCAGGAGTTTGAGATGGGGCTGGGCAACATAGCAAGACCCTCATCTCTATTAAAAATATAAAAAATATGCTGGACATGGTGGCTCATGCCTGTAATCCCAGCACTTTGGAAGGCTGAAGCAGGTGGATCGCTTGAGACCAGGAGTTTGAGACCAGCCTGGTCAACATGAAGAAACCCCATCTCTACTAAAAATACAAAAATCAGCCTGGTGCGATGGCACGTCCATTAGTCCTAGCTACTCAAGAGGCTGAAGCATAAGAATTGTGTGAACCCAGTAGGCAGAGGTTGCAGTGAGCCGAGATTGGGCCACTCCATTCCAGCCTGAGGGGCACAGCAACACACTGTCTCAATAAATAAATAAATAAATAAATAAATAAATAAATAAACTGTCTAGGTGTGGTGGCACAGCTCTGTAGTCAGAGTTAATCAAGAGGCTGAGGTGGGAGGATCGCTTGAGCCCAGGATATAGAGGCTGCACTGAGCTATGATCTCAACACTGCACTCCAGCTTGGGGGACAGGGCAAGTCTGTCTCAAAAAAATAAAAGAAACTGGATACATTGATATTTTGCCAGGACCCTGCCTTCTACATTCATCTAGTCTAATGAGACTGGGAGAAATCAGGGCAGATGACCTAATCCCAATGTCACATTATCATAGGATGTAACTGGAGAGCTACGGGCATGCCGAAGTTGGAAGATGAGGGAAGGCACGACAGAGGCTGTGGGGTGAACTGACTTCAAGGACTGTGTCCTTCCCTTCAGAACCACATGTGTGCGGGACACCCAGACAGAAAACACAAACACAAAGTCAGTGGAGTGCATTTGGAAGGAGCAGTGAAGCCAAGCCAGGAAACACCAAGATGGCGAGCCAGTGTGGTTGTAGAGATTGTAGAGAGGGGGGAATTGGCACTGTGGACCCTGGCCTTGATTTAGAAAGACATCAGCTAAGGCAGTTGTTCAGGTGGCCAGTGAGGGCGTTGTGCTTTGGAAAGATGCTCAGGCTGCACTAGGAAGCCCCCTGGCTTGGGGAGAGACTCCAGGAGACCCCGTCAGGGCGCATTTGACAGTGGATTCGAGTGATGCAGGGGGGACCTGAACTGTGGTCTCCATCATGGAACCCGGAGGAGGTCGATGGCGTTTGCGGTTGATGTGGGAAGGAGAGAGAGAAGAATCAGAAAGGCTGCTT
>NW_012103031.1:3891705-3892789 GCF_000951045.1 Mandrillus leucophaeus | reverse complement strand
CTCATGAGACAGTCACATCAGGGTGTGACCATGGCCTTGGTATCCCCCACTATGGATGGAGACACTTAGGTTTAGAAAAGTTAGTAAGAGACATTGAATTTCAGAGGGCACAGCTGAAACCGCTGTCTTTGTTTATTGATTTTGTTTTTCTTTATTAGATTTTTATTTTTTTATTAATTTATTAATAAATAATTTTAATCTCAAATAATAAATAATTTGAGAAAGAGTCTCACTCTGTGGGCCAGGCTGGAGTGCAGTGGCACGATCTCGGCTCACTGCAACCTCTGCCTCCCGGGTTTAAGCAATTCTCCTGTCTCAGCCTCCCGAGTAGCTGGGATTACAGGCATAAGCTACCATGCCCAGCCTTGGTTTTTCTTTTGAGACAGGGTTTTGCTCTGTCACCCAGGCTGGAGTGCAGTGCTGCAGTCATAGCTCATTACATCCTCAAAGTCCTGAGTTAAAGCAATCCTCTTGCCTCAGCCTCCCAATGTGCTGGGATCTCAGGCGTGAGCCACCACGCCTGGCCCGAAACCAAACTTTCTTATCCCACGCGCTGACCTTTATCAAGTCTAGCCTAATCCTCTATCATTTCCTAAGCGTCCCTCATGAATGATCACTTCCGAGTCCTCCCAGATGGAGAGCTCACCCACTGGGGGCGTATATTTCCCATTGGAAAAGAGTGGTTATTGGAAGTTTCCTCTTTTTAGAAAGAACAGGATTGGAGGTGCTCTCTGGGGTGTCCTCCTACCAAGCAGCCTGTTGAAGGCCTCGTGGTGCTCGGGGAGCACGGGTGACACTCGCCGTCGCTTCAGCTTCATCTTGAGGCCACACAGTGTCTCCACCACCCAGGTCTCCTCAGGTTCAGGGGAGAGCTCCTTCTCTGGCTCCTCCTCAGACTGGTCCGACCACTCCCTCTTCCTTTTCCAGCAAAGGGACCTACATGAGGGTCTGGGATCTACCCCAAAAACTGAGTAAAGAAACCAGAGCGCCGTGTAATGCTTCTGCAATTGATCACCTTAGACCCCGACCCCAAACCCCAAAGCACTCTCCATCCTCCCCAGCCTTGCAGACTGCTGGCTTCTCC
>NW_012103031.1:3889369-3891125 GCF_000951045.1 Mandrillus leucophaeus | reverse complement strand
GGGTTCAAGTGATTCTCCTGTCTCAGCCTCCCGAGTAGCTGGGATTACAGGCGTGCACCATCACGCCTGGCTAATTTTTGTATTGTTAGTATAAGTGAGGTTTCGCTATATTGGTCTGGTTGGTCTCAAACAACTGACCTCAAGTGATCCACCCATCTCGGCCTCCCAAAGTACTGGGATTACAGGCATGAGCTACCACACCTGGGCTTTGTTTTTCTTTGGACACAGGGTTTTGCTCGGTTACCCAGGCTGGAGTGTAGTGGTACAGTCATAGCTCACTGCAGCCTCAAAGTCCTGAGTTCAAGGAGTCCCCTTGACTCAGCCTCCCAATGTGCTGGTATCTCAGGCGTGAGCCACAGTGCCTGACCTGAAACCAAGCTTTTTTTTTTTCCTTCCTTTTTTTTTTGAGACGGAGTCTCGCTCTGTTGCCCAGGCTGGAGTGCAGTGGTACGATCTCGGCTCACTGCAAGCTCTGCCTCCCGGGTTCACGCCATTCTCCTGCCTCAGCCTCCCGAGTAGCTGGGACTACAGGCGCCTGCCACCAGGCCTGGCTAATTTTTTGTATTTTTAGTAGAGATGGATTTCACCGTGTTGGCCAGGATGGTCTCAATCTCCTGACCTTGTGATCCGTCTGCCTCGGCCTCCCAAAGTGCTAGGATTACAGGCGTGAACCACGGTGCCCAGCTGAAACCAAGCTTTCTTATCCCAAGTGCCCACCTTTATCAAGTCTAGCTAATCCTCTATCGTCTCCTAAGCGTCCCTCATGAATGATCACTTCCGAGTCCTCCCGCATGGAGAGCTCACCCACCAGGGGCATATTTTTCCCATTGGAAAAGAGTGGTTATTAGAAATTTCCTCTTTTTTAGAAGAACAGGATTGGAGGTGCTGTCTGGGGTGTCCTCCTACCAAGCTGGCTGTTGAAGGCCTTGTGGTGCTCAGGGAGCACGGGCGACACTCGCCGTTGTTTCAGCTTCATCTTGAGACCACACAGCGTCTCCACCACCCAGGTCTTCTCAGGCTCAGGGGAGAGCGCCTTCTCTGGCTCCTCCTCAGACTGGTCCGACCACTCCCTCTTCCTTTTCCAGCAAAGGGACCTACATGAGGGGCTGGGATCTACCCCAGGGGCTGAGTAAAGAAACCAGACCGCCATGTAATGCTTCTGCAACTGATCACCTTAGATCCCGACCCCAAACCCCAAAGCACTCTCCATCCTCCCCAGCCTTGCAGACTGCTGGCTTCTCCAAGCCATCTTTCCTTCTGTCTGTCTTATCTGCTGAGCCCCATGTGCCGCTCCTTCTCCTCCCCATTCTTCCGTTTCTCTGTCCTCAGAACACATCCTCATGTTCTTCCCTAGTCCCTGGCTCTCTGAGTCCCTCCTTTTTTTTTGTTTCGAGACAGAATCTTGCTTTGTCGCCGAGGCTGGAGTGTAGTGGTGCAATCTCAGCTCACTGCAACATCCATCCCCCGGATTCCGGTTATTCTCCTGCCTCAGCCTCTCTGGTAGCTGGGATTACAGGTGCCTGCCATAATGCCCAGCTCAATTTTGTATTTTTAGTAGAGACGGGGTTTCACCGTCTTGGCCAGGCTGATCTCAAACTCCTGGCCTCAAGTGATCCTCCTGCCTTGGCCTCCCAAAGTGCTGGGATTACAGGTGTTAGCCACTGCACCTGGCCTGAGTTTCTCCATTCTTCCCACACACCCTCCTCAGGTTCTCCTTCCTGACCTCTGACCCTTTTTTTTTTTTTTTTTTTTTTTT
>NW_012103031.1:3887436-3889021 GCF_000951045.1 Mandrillus leucophaeus | reverse complement strand
TTTTTTGGGAAAAAGTCTCGCTCTGTCACCCAGGCTGGAGTGCAGTGGCTCAACCTTAGCTCACTGCAACCTCACCGTCCTGGGTTCAAGGGGTTCTCTTGCCTCAGCCTCCTGAGTAGCTGGGATTACAGGTGCACACCACCGTGCCCGGCTAATTTTTCTATTTTTAGTAGAGACGGGGTTTGGCCATGTTGGCCAGGCTGGTCTTAAACTCCTGACCTCAGGTGATCTGCCTGCCTTGGCCTCCCAAAATGTTGGGATTACAGGCGTGAGCCACCTTGCCCAGCCTGAGTTTGTTTTTAGAAACAACACTCTAAGAACAAGATAGTATAATCCTGTCTTTTTTGTACACAGAGTAAAGAGGACAAACAGGTGAAAGGATAAATGAAAGGCTGGAATCCCACTTCCCCCTCTGTCCCGGGGCATTGGATATTGATGCATAGGAGGAAGCAAACCACTCACAGAGCCAGGAAGAAATGAATGCGTTGGTATTGCCAGGAGAAGAGGCCGGCCCGGCTAAAATATGCTATGACCATAGCCAGGAGATACTGATGGAGAGAAAGGAACACAGAGAGGGAGAGGTCACATCTTGGAAGAGGAAGATTGTGGAGAGGGGGAATGAGGGTCTGGGGAAGGGCTGCACCTCAGAGAAGGGACCTCAGTGTTGGGGTAGCTGTACTTATTTGGAAATGGCGGGTTGGAGGGATATTCGAAGGTTGGATGCAAATCTGAGAAGCCGGAGGAAGGGTTTTCGGTGATGCTTCCAGGATGGTGGACTCCAGATGGGATCTTTGGAGGGGGTGTGTCTAGGTGGGCTGGTGTCAGGAGGGTCTTTTGTGTGCCAGGCAGAGAAGTGTCCCAAAGAGCTGAGAGTAGAGGGGCCAGGAGCTTCAGGACTGCGGCCAGACTGTGGCCCAGGGCTGAGATCCCAGAGGACCCATAGGAGAGATGGGCTGTTCATTCACTTGGCAAGAGACCAGCAGAGTCCTGAGAGAGATGCTGACAAATCATAAAAAGACCAAGAACAGCTGGGAGTGGCGGCTCAAGCCTGTGATGCCGGTACTTTGAGAGGTGGAGACAGGAGGATCACGTGAGCCCAACAGTTCGAGAACAACCTGGGCAACATAGCAAGACTCTGTTTCTACAAAGATTTCAAAAATTCGTTGAGCATGGAGGCATGTGCTAGTCCCAGCTCCTCAGGAGACTGAGTAAAGACGATTGCTTGAGCCCAGGAATTAGAGGCTTCAGTATGCTGTGATCATGCCACTGCACTCCATCCTGGGGAGCAGAGCTAGACTTTCAGAAAAAAAAAAATGTGTGGGTGCCAAGACTCAAGACTGTGGGAGCTGGTCGGGCACAGTGGCTGACATCTGTAATCTCAGCACTTTGGGAGGCCAAGGTGGGTGGATCACCTGAGGTCAGGTGTTCAGGACCAACCTGGCCAACATGGCAAAACCCCGTCTCTACTAAAAACACAAAAATTAGCCAGGCGTGGTGGTTCACGTCTGTAATCCCAGCTGCTTGGAGGCTGAGGCAGGACAATCACTTGAACTCAGGAGCCGTCGGCTGCAGTGAGTCAAGATCA
>NW_012103031.1:3886628-3887386 GCF_000951045.1 Mandrillus leucophaeus | reverse complement strand
TTTTTTTTTTTTTTTTTGAGACAGCGTCTCACTCTTTCACACAGATCGGAGTACAGTAGCGTGATCTCGGCTCACTACAACCTCTTCCTCCCAGGCTCAAGCGATTCTCTTGTCTCAACCTTCCAAGTAGCTGGGATTAGAGGCACGCACCATTACCACCTGGCTAATTTTTGTACTTTTAGTAGAGATGGGGTTTCACCATGTTGGCCAGGCTGGTCTTGAACTCCTGACCTCAGGTGATCTGCCCGCCTTGGCCTCCCAAAGTGTTGGGGTTACAGGCGCGAGCCACCGCACCCAGCTCCCTTCCTTCGAGTTAGTCAATCCTGTCCCACCTCTTCTTCCTCCAGTCCCCTCACCTGATGGTCCCGACACTTCATCATCCACCACCTCCTGGAGGGAGTACTCCGAGGTGTTCGGCTGGGGGCTCTCCTCCTTATCCTCGGGGAGCAGGGTCGTGATCTTTCCCAAAATCTGTTCCATCCCACAGAACCTAGTCTCTGTTCTGTCCAAGGCCTTCTTCTGGACTCTGCTAGGAGCCAGAAGAGTGTGTTATGAATTCTCGAGGCTGGGAGAAGTCAGGAGTGGCGAACAGCTCTGAGAAGATGCTGTTGTTCACCTCAGCTTCCAGGCGCCGACGGAGTCCGGTCCTCCAATCAGGAAGGTTGGAATCTCTGATGTCATTGGCCATTCCAACCTGGCAACCAGTTTGAAGAAAAACACATGTAACTGCCAGGCTGATCTCTTGTCCCGGAGATGCT
>NW_012103031.1:3885309-3886578 GCF_000951045.1 Mandrillus leucophaeus | reverse complement strand
CCTGACCTCGTGATCCGCCCGTTTCGGCCTCCCAAAGTGCTGGGATTACAGGCTTGAGTCACTGCGCCTGGCCTTTTTTTTTGTATTTTTAGTAAAGATGGGGTTTCACTGTGTTAGTCAGGATGGTCTCCATCTCCTGACTTCATGATCCACCGTCCTCGGCCTCCCAAAGTGCTGGGAATACAGGCGTAAGCCACCGTGCCTGGCCTCTCCTCTCCTTTTTAAAGAGTATTTCCTTGATAAACCTTGTAATATAAATAATTTTTGTGCCTTTGATATGTATCTAAATCTTTTAAAAAGGTAAATGATCTTCTTGCCAACATTGCAACCCAGTTACAACCCAGGAATTTTTTTTTTTTTTTTTTTTTGAGTCATAATCTCGCCTGTCACCCAGGCTGGAGTGCAGTGGTACGATCTTGGCTCACTGCAACCTCCACTTCCCGGGTTCAAGCAATTCTCCCATCTCAACCTCCTGAGTAGCTGAGACTACAGGCACCTGCCACCATGCCTGGCTAATTTTTGTATTTTTATTAGAGACAGGGTTTTACCTTGTTGCTCTGGCTGATCTTGAACTCCTGACCTCAGGTGATCTACCTGCCTTGGCCTCTCAAAGTGTTGGGATTACAGGCTTGAGCCATGGCGCCCGGCCACAACCCAGAAATTTTTTTTTCTTAAGAGCCTGAGAGTCTTGTCTTTGAAATGTAAACCTCGAGGAAGATAGTGTCCGTATCCTCCTGTTGCCTAGGGAGTTTAGCCTAGGCACCTTGAGCTGTTACTACCTGCTCATCAAGGAGATATGAGAAGTTTTATTTTTTCATCAGATACAGGTAATTAACTAGCATGGATGGCCACCTTGATTTCCAGGTGAATTTAGGATGAGTGTTTAAGAATGCATAGCAGGCCAGGCACAGTGGCTCACACCTGTAGTCCCAGCACGTTGTGAGAGGTTGAGACAGGCGAATCACTTGAAACCACACAGAAATCGAAAGAAGGAGTTTGAGTCCGGCCTAGCCAATATGGTGAAACTCTGTCTCTACTAAAATACCAGTATTAACTGGGCATGATGGCACATGTCTGTAATTCTAGCTACTCGGGAGGCGTAGGCACGAGAATCACTTGAACCCAGGAGATGGATGTTACAATGAGCCAAGATCACACCACTACACTCCAGCCTGGATGACAGAATGAGACCCTGTCTAAAAAAAAAAAAAAAAAAAATTGCATAGCAAGTCCTTTTACATGAGGATGAGTTACTGTTTATCTTGAGAG
>NW_012103031.1:3883019-3884669 GCF_000951045.1 Mandrillus leucophaeus | reverse complement strand
GCCACTGTCCCGATCTCAGACCACTGTCCACAAGCATCTTCAGTGTCTCCGTATCCCTCTGTTCCCTGTCCCAGCAGAGGCTGTGTCCTCTCCACTCAAAGCCTGAGGCATGGTGGGGTCTCCTCTTCTCTGTACATGCCCATTTCAGAGTCCAGTGTGGTGGGAGAGGGAACAGGGTGGGAAAGAACTAGGGTAAGCAGAAACAATGAAACCTTACAAGAGTGAGATGATCATGTACAAGAGATCCCAGGAACACTGACTTGATGAAAAAGTCACATCAGAACACTCAGTTTGGCAGAGCTTTTCTGCCGAATGTTCACTGACATTCACTGTCCGAGATTCTGTACTGGGGGTACACACGTCCTCTGCCCTAAGAGACATTTTGAGGTCTGAAAATCATAGGAATCTGCCCATGAGCTCACACATATTTTCACTGGTGTCCCCAATTTCAGGGAGTCCATGGATTGCCTAAAGCCAGCCCTTCCAGTTCGGCTAAGAAATTCTAGTTTATATATCAAGTTTTGTATCATATGTATTGCTCTGAACTCAGGAATTTCCCTACCGTTTATGGATTCTATGAATAAAATATCGCATGTACAAAAAGACTAAATCGAAAAATCTCAGCTGTGTGCAGTGGCTCGTGCTTGTAATCCCAGCACTTTGGGTGGCCAAGGGAGGAAGACTGCCTGAGGCCAGCAGTTCAAGACCAGTGTAGGCAACATAGCAAGACCCCATCTCTAAAAAAACAAAACCAAACCAAATTAGCCAGGTTTGGTGGCTGGCACCTGTGTGCCAACTACTTGGGAGACTCATGTGATAGGAAGATGGCTTGAGCCCAGGAGTTAGAAGCTGCAGTGAGCTATGATCTGGCCTCCACACTCCAGTCTGGGCAACACAACAAGACGTTGTGTCAAAAAAATTTTTTTTTTTTGAGACGGAGTCTCGCTGTGCCGCCCGGGCTGGAGTGCAGTGTCCGGATCTCAGCTCACTGCAAGCTCCGCCTCCCGGGTTTTCGCCATTCTCCTGCCTCAGCCTCCCGAGTAGCTGGGACTACAGGCGCCCGCCACCTCGCCCGGCTATTTCTTTGTATTTTTTAGTAGAGACGGGGTTTCACTGTGTTAACCAGGATGGTCTCGATCTCCTGATCTCGTGATCCGCCCGTCTCGGCCTCCCAAAGTGCTGGGATTACAGGCTTGAGACACCGCACCCGGTCTAAAAAAATTTTTTTTGATAAAAAATAAAAGAGTTGCATGACATTCAGAGACCATCCGAAAAACCTGTGGGTTCCTGGCCAGCCTCAGTGGCTCACGCCTGTAATCCCAGCACTTTGGGAAGCCAAAGTGGGTGGATTACTTGAGGTCAGGAGTTTGAGACCAGCCTGGCCAACATGGTGAAACCCCGTCTCTACTAAAAATACAAAAAAATTAGCCAGGCATGGTGGCGGGTGCCTGTATCCCAGCTACTTGGGAGTGGTGGGCTGGAGAATCACTTGAACTCAGGGTGCGGAGGTTGCAGCGAGTCAAGATCGCACCATTGCACTGCAGCCTGGGCAACAAGAGCGAAACTCCGTCTGAAAAAAAAGAAGCTGTGAGTGAGTCCCACACGGCTTCCTAGCGGGCTGCGGCTCTCCTGGGAGTCTCTCGCTCATGG
>NW_012103031.1:3871752-3876854 GCF_000951045.1 Mandrillus leucophaeus | reverse complement strand
ACTTGAACCCAGGAGATGGATGTTACAATGAGCCAAGATCACACCACTACACTCCAGCCTGGATGACAGAATGAGACCCTGTCTCAAAAAAAAAAAAAAAAAAATTGCATAGCAAGTCCTTTTACATGAGGATGAGTTACTGTTTATCTTGAGAGCACGTATGCAATGGATTGTATCTGCCGGGCTATATAAAAAGGAGGCTTTGGCCAGGCGCCATGGCTCACGCCTATAATTCCAGCACTTTGGGAGGCCTAGGCGGGCGAATTACAAGGTCAGCATTTCGAGGCCATCCTAGCTAGCATGACAAGACCCTGTCTCTACTAAAAATACAAAAAATTAGCCAGGTGTGTGGCACGCGCCTGTATTCCCAGTTACTTGGGAGGCTGAGGCAGGAGAATCACTTTAACGGGGGAGGCAGAGGTCGCAGTGAGCTGAGATTGTACCACTGTACTCCAGCCTGGGCAACAGAGTCAGACTCTGTATCAAAAAAAAAAGGAGGCTTTATTTCTCTTTGCATCTCATTAATGGATCACCTGTGATGGGCATCACAGTCTGGTTTAATGTTTATTCAATAATAAAATTGTTTTCTTTATTTTCTGAATTTGTGGAGAGAATATTCTAGGTTAACAGAAGAATTGATTGATTGATTGATTGATTGATGGAGTCTAGCTCTGTCACCAGGCTGGAGTGTAGTGGTGTGATCTTGGCTCACTGCAATCTCCGCCTCTCGGGTTCAAGTGATTCCCCTGCCTCAGCCTCCCAAGTAGCTGGGACTACAGGGGCACACCAACACACCCAGCTAATTTTTTGTGTTTTAGTAGAGACGGGGTTTCACCATGTTGGCCAGGATGCTCTTGATCTCCTGACCTCATGATCCGCCCGCCTCGGCCTCCCAAAGTGCTGGGATTACAGGTGTAAGCCACTGTGCCTGGCCTCAGAAGAATTTATTTTTAGTCTTTTCCTTACCAGTTTTTATGAAACGACTGGGCAAGAACACTGTTAGATTTCACCAAAAAATTGTGATGAATCATTGTCCTTATGATCCCATTTTTGAAAATTGACATTTTAATTGTAAACCAAAAATAAAATTCTAACCCCAACTGACTGACCGGACTCCGCTGTTCGCCAACAGGATCCAAAATAAACATGAAAAACTAATTCAGGTCATGACGGGAAGGAGAGGGTCAGACATACCTTGTCATACTCTCCTCCCGTCAGAGTTTAGGCACAGCTGACCAACATTAGTATTAGAATACAGGTCATAAGACTGACAAAACAGGCTGTTTGTATCAGTAAGATACCCAACTCCAACAGACTCTGATATAGCACCACATGACAGATAGCAGTCCCTGAAGGAAATCATAGTATTTTACCCTGTAATATATTTTCTTTGACACACTTTAAGATAGTCCTGCAAAGCCATCTCTTTGGGGGAAATTTGCATTCTGTAGAGAATCTCCTTCCCTTACAGAAAAGACTTCAGGTCTCTTCTGCAGAGTCTGACACCTTTTAAGATCCAATAAGAGATATTTATCATCTATTCTCTCTGAAGCCTGTTCTGAGGCTTCACCTACATAACAAGAACCTTGGTTTCCACAATCCTCATTATCTTAACTCAAGCTTTTCTTTTCTCTTTTCTTTTCCTCCTTCTTTTCTCTTCCTTCCTTCCTTCCTTCCTTCCTTCCTTCCTCTGTTTCTCTCTCTCTTTCTTTCTTTTCTTCTTTGTTGCCCAAGCTGGAGTGCAGTGGCACAATCATGGCTCACTGTAGCCTCAACTTCCCAGGCTCAAGAGATCCTCCCATCTCAGCCTCCTGACTAGCTGGGACTACAGGAAGGCACCACCACACCTGGATAATTTTTTTTTTGTAGAGGTGGGGGTCTTGCTCTGTTGCCCAGGCTGTCCTTGAACTCGTGGCCTCAAGGGATCCTCCCAGCTCCCCCTCCCAAAATGCTGGGATTACAGGTATGAGCCACTGCAATGACCCATTTCTTTATGTAGTCTTCCAGCTGTTCAGCCAATGCTTAACTCTGAACCAAGTGCCAATCTTTGAATCTACTAGTGACCTGAAACCTTTTCCTGGCTGACCCAATGTATACCTCCCATGTATTGATTGATGTCTTTGCCTGTAACTGCTGTCTCCCTGAGATGTATAAAACCAAGCTGTAACCCAACCACTTTGGGCTCACGTTCTCCGGACCCCCTGAGGCTGTGTCACCAGCCATGGTCATTCAAACAGGCCCAGAATAAAACTCTTTACACACTTTGACCCTTTTTGGTCAACATAACCTAACCCTAAACATAATCTTCCTGGGGAAGGTAAGATCACAGGCATCTCTTTTCTTCGTTCGATTTGTGTGTGTATTTCCTGATTTCTCTACAGTTTTTAGGCATTCGCTGTGTGATCTAGAAAAGCTACGTTGTCTCGCTCCATCACCAGGCTGGAGTGCAGTGGCGTGATCTCGGTTCACTGCAACCTCCGCCTCCCGGGTTCAAGCGATTCTTCTGCCTCAGCCTCCCCGAGTAGCTGGGATTACAGGCACGCGACACCATGCCCAGCTAATTTTTGTATTTTTAGTAGAGACGGGGTTTCACCATATTGGCCAGGCTGGTGTCTATCTCTTCACCTCGCGATCCGCCCTCCTTAGCCTCCAAAGTGCTGAGATTACAGGCGTGAGCCACCGCGCCCGGCCACAAATTCTATTTTCTTTTTCTTCCTTGGAAAGCATCGCTGGGCATTTATCCTGTCCTAGTATTTGAGTGAAACTTCTCTTAGCATTTCAGCGGAGTGACCATGATACTCCCTTTCCTTTCCTTCTCGTTATGGGAAACTCGGTTCTAACCCAGAGGCCTTGGGCTCCAGGACCCAGTCAGGCAGCCCTGAACTTGACTCTAAAAGGGAGTAAAGACAAATGCGAAATTCAGTCCAGAGTTCAGGGATTCCAAAGCTCATAGCCTAGAGCTTCTTAACCTTTAGGCGAGGTAGAGACATTTAAAACAGCCCCTAAACTTGAGGAGCGCGTAGGCTCACGGGAAATAGAGTCCGGTACTCGTCCTGCGACCAGCGGCGGGCCCTGAGAGGCGGACTTCCGGTGCACTCCTGTGCGTGTGCACTGTTCTCTGTGTGCAGGTTCGCGCATGCGCGCCGCCGCCACACTGCCCTCGCTTCCTGTGCGTCCTCAGGTCACCGCTTGCTCTGGTTCCCAGGCTTTGGCCTCCAGTGGACGGGAATCGCGGAGCTTGCGGGGCTGGACGCTGACCGCCAGGGCCAGCACCTAGGCGGGCGCGGAGCTGTGCGGGGCAGGGTTCGCGCGGGCCCGAGGGAGGCTCGAGCGGGGATCCCGGAGCGTGAGCCCCGGAGTCGGCGGCGCTGGGGCCACAGGGGCCTGGCGGGAGGTGGCGGAGGTGGCGGAGGCGAAGGGGCGGCAGGAGCCGGGCCTGGCCCGTGTGTGTCCTCGGCGGCCTGGCCCAGGCCGCTGTTGTACGGTGAGCCCCAGGGAGGCGGATCTGGGCCGCGGGAAGGACACCCGCCTGGATTTGCTCCTAGGCCCGGCCCGGGCCCGTCGGGAGCAGAACAGCCTTGGTGAGGTGGAGAAGAGGGAACCTCGCGAGCAGACGCGCGACAGCAGGCCCGCCCCGGCCTCTCGGGAGCCGTGGGGCAGAGGCTGCGGAGCCCCAGGCGGGTAGGTCTTGGGTTTTCGGGCCTGGAGCGAGAAGGGCCTGGGTAAAGTCACCGTGCGTTGGGGACCTTAGAGTGTGGGGCAGGGGGAGGGTCCCGATCGTTTGCAGGAGAGACGTGTGTTTCGGTTTGAGGGCAGGGTCCGGCTGCACCGAACAGGCGCTGCATGGGAAGATCTGGGAGGACGAGGCTTACGGGGACGTGGAGGGTGTCCCCAGCCTCAGCTGCGGACGTCGTCTCCCCTCCCTACTAACCCCTAATAGCCCTTCCTCCTCCTCTCCGTGCTCCAGATTTCGACCGCCTCTAAACGTCTGTCAGCACCTCTGTTCTCTCATTTAAGTGTCTGCTGATTCCCCCCTTAGATCTGCCCTGGAGAATGGTAGTAATGCAGGAACAGTCTGCAGGGATCTCTCTTGCTGTCTCAGTTGCTAGGGGAAGAGGCTGGGCCTTAGCAGGTGGACGACTTGACCAGGTCACCGGCTTTGTGGGTAGAGGTGCTCATAGTAGAGCTCAGGAGTTTTATCTCCCAGGCCAGTGTTCTTTCTCCCGTATCCTAGTTTTCTTAATAGAAGATTATTAGGTGCAGCAATAACCAAATTCAGTTAGATAATTTAGAAACAAAGCCATATTTTATACACATTCCTTTCTGAGAGCTCACATACTCGATTCCTGTGGCTTTTTTGATTTTAAGCAGTTTAAAGAGACAATAAGGAAATGCGGGCGGATACAGTGGCTCACACCTGTAATCTCAGCACTTTGCAGGGCTAGGGCAAGAGTATCCCTTGAGACCAGGAGTTAGAGACCAGCCTAGGCAACATAGGGAGACCCTGACTCTACAAAAAATACAAAAGTAGCCAGGCATGCTGGGATGCACCTGTGGTCCCAACTACTCAGGAGGCTGAGGTGGGAGGATCGATGGAGCCCAGGAGGTCGAGGCTGCAGTGAGCTGTGAATGCAACACTGCACTCCAGCCTGGGTGGTAGATTGAGACCCTGTCTCAACAAACCACAAAAATCACTAGCCGTATGATGGGATTTTTTTTTTCTTTTTGCATGATGGCAGACTATTTATAAAAGGAGTCATGTTACCCATGAGAGTCTAACTCGTCTAATTACTACCTGATTATCTTAGAGTTACAAAGTTACAAGTGCATGCTTCCCCATCACTCGTGTGTGTGTGTGTGTGTGTGTGTGTGTGTGTGTGTTGAGACAGTGTCTCTCACCTAGTCTGGAGTGGAGCAGTGTGGTTTCGGCTCACTGCAACCTCTACCTTCCAGGTTCAAAGGATTCTAGTGCCTCAGCCTCCTGAGTAGATAGGACTACCGGCATGTGACACTACGCCTGGCTAATTATTTTGTTATTTTTAAGTAGAGAGGGGATTTCGCCATGTTGGCCGAGGCAGGCTGATCACTTGAGGCCAGAATTC
>NW_012103031.1:3869795-3870502 GCF_000951045.1 Mandrillus leucophaeus | reverse complement strand
CTCACTGCAAGCTCCGCCTCCCGGGTTCACGCCATTCTCCTGCCTCAGCCTCCCGAGTAGCTGGGACTACAGGCGCCCGCCACCTCGGCCGGCTAATTTTTTGTATTTTTTAGTAGAGACGGGGTTTCACTGTGTTAGCCAGCATGGTCTCGATCTCCTGACCTCGTGATCCACCCATCTCAGCCTCCCAAAGTGCTGGGATTACAGGCTTGAGCCACCGCGCCCGGCCTACTTTTTATTATATTCCTCTAATTGTTTTCTCTAATTGTAGATAATGAGCATTTTATTAATATCTTGTTCTTGATCTTAGTGGGAGGTATGTAGTTTTTCCCTGTTAAGTAAAATCCTGACTTTTGGACCAAGAAGACTGAGGCATAAATGTGTGTGTGTGTGTGTGTGTGTGTGTGTGTTTACACGCAAACTGTATATATGTGCTTGTGTGTAATTGAAATACATATGTCACATATATATCATGTGTACTATTGCATATTAGGGTATAATATTTGTATTTGTGTATAATTGAAGTTAATGAATGTTAATGAATGTGAATGAATGTTAATGAATGTTAATGTAGTCCCAGCTGCTCACTCGGGAGGCTGGGCAGGAGGATGGCTTGAACCCACGAGTTTGACGCTGCAATGAGGTATGACTGAGCCATTGCACTCCAGCCTGGGCAATAGAGGGAGACCCTGTCTCAAAAACCAAAA
>NW_012103031.1:3863404-3864920 GCF_000951045.1 Mandrillus leucophaeus | reverse complement strand
GTTTCGGCTCACTGCAACCTCTACCTTCCAGGTTCAAAGGATTCTAGTGCCTCAGCCTCCTGAGTAGATAGGACTACCGGCATGTGACACTACGCCTGGCTAATTATTTTGTTATTTTTAAGTAGAGAGGGGGTTTCACCATGCTGGCCGAGGCAGGCTGATCACTTGAGGCCAGAATTCGAGACCAGCCTGGCCAACATGGCGAAACCCTGTATCACTCTTTTAGGCCCTTCTGAGTGTTTGCAGGCTGAGTGTTCACAGGGTGTTAGCCTATTGAGCTTTCTTTTGTGGTTCTTACACACGAGATTTCTGCCTTTGCAAGCCAGAGCACTTATGACTTCAATGACCTGCTTCTCCCCCTCTAGGTCTACCAGCCACAGTCTCTGCACGTTTCCAAGAGCAGCAGAAAATGAACACATTGCAGGTGAGTTTTCCTGCTTGTGTATATGTTCCACTACTTTATTTTATGATGCATTTTCAGAGGTTTGTAAGAATTCATACTTTATTTTTCTTTTTTTTTTTTGAGATAGGGTCTTGCTCTGTCACCCAGGCTGGAGTGTAGAGACGTGATCACAACTCACTGCAGCCTCAATCTCCTGGGCTCACATGATCCTCCTGCCTCAGCCTCCTGCATAGCTGGGACTACAGGCGCACGCTGCCACACCCGGCTAATTTTTTTTTGTATTTTAGTAGAGACTGCGTTTCACCGTGTCACCCAGGCTGGTCTTGAACTCCTGAGCTCAGGCAATCTGCCCGCCTCGGCCTCCCAAAGTGCTAGGATTACAGGTGTGAGCCACTGCTCCTGGCCTAGAGATGTATTCTCACTGTATTGCTTAGGCTGGTCTCAAACTCCTGGCGTCAAGCGATCCTTCTGCCTCAGCTTTCCAGAGTGCTGGGATTACAGGCTCATGCCTGGCCTGGACCCATTTGTTTTTTTTTGTTTTTTTTGTTTTTGAGACGGAGTCTTGGTCTGTCACCCAGGCTGGAGTGCCTGGCTCACTGCAAGCTCCACCTCCTGGGTTCACACCATTCTCCTGCCTTAGCCTCTGGAGTAGCTGGGACTACAGGCGCCTGCCACCACGCCCAGCTAATTTTTGTATTTTGTTTAGTAGAGATGGGGTTTCACCGTGTTAGCCAGGATGGTTTCAAGGCCTGGATCCACTTTTATCCATGTCCAAATGGTGTTTTTCCCTGAGCTGTTTTTGATTTTCTTCCACCTCATGTGAACTGTAGTGTCAGTTTATCTAGTTCCAGGAAAAAGCTTTTTGGTATTTTTATTGAGATTGCATGTTTATAAAGTAATTTAGGGTAACTGATTAAGTTGACCTTAATAATACAACTAATTTTTTTTTTTTTAATTTTAATAGAGATGGGGTTTCACCATGTTGTCCAGGCTGGTCTCATTCCTGACCTCAGGTGATTTGCCCGCCTCGGCCTCCCAAAGTGTTGGGATTATAGGTGTGAGCCACCGTGCCCGAGCACTTTTACTTTTTCTTTTTCTTTTTTTTTTTTTTTT
>NW_012103031.1:3857350-3858244 GCF_000951045.1 Mandrillus leucophaeus | reverse complement strand
CCCGGCCTAAAAATATATATATATATATTTGTATTAGTTTATCCTTTATGCCTTTGACTTTTAATGGATAACATTTTTTCTGATAATAGGCAGATAACATGGAACTCGGGACTTTGAGAAATGTGGCTTTAATGTTATTTTATTTTGGGCATTTACAGAAGTCTACTGCAGATGGCCCCCAACTTAAGATGTTTCAACTGAAGATTTTTCTGGCCGGGCACAGTGGCTCATGCCTGCCATCCCATCACTTTGGGTGGGTGGATTGCTTGAGACCAGGAGTTCGAGACCAGCCTGGCCAACATGACAAAACCTCGTCTCTACTAAAATACAAAAAATAGCCAGGCGTGGTGGCCCATGCCTGTAATCCCAGCTACTTGGGAGGCTGAGGCAGGAGAATCGCTTGAACCTGGGAAATGGAGGTTGCAGTGAGCCGAGATTGTGCCACTGCACTGCAGCCTGGGTGACAGAGTGAGACTGTGTATCAAAAAAATCTGTATTTTTCTACTACTTTACCTTGTTGCAAAAGTTATTTTTGCCTTAGATACCATCCTTCAAATACCTATGTAACCATTTTTTTTTGGTATAGTATTCAATAAATTACAGAAGATATTCAACATTTTATTATAAAATAGGTGTTGTGTTATTTTGCCTATAGAGTAATGTAAGTATTCTGAGGTAAGGCTGAGATAGGTTATCACAAAGGCGTTTTTGGCATACAATATTTTCAACTTACGGGTTTATCAGGGCATAACCCTGTCATAAGTCAAGGAGCGTATCTATCTGTGTACAGTTTTTGTTTTGTTTTGTTTGTTTGTTTGTTTGTTTTGAGACAGAGTCTTGCTCTGTTGCCCAGGGTGGAGTGCAATGGCGGGATCTTGGCCCACGGCAACCTCC
>NW_012103031.1:3855143-3856135 GCF_000951045.1 Mandrillus leucophaeus | reverse complement strand
TTTGAGACGCAGTCTCGCTCTGTCGCCCAGGCTGGAGTGCAGTGACGTGATCTCGGCTCACTGCAACCTCCACCTCCCAGGTTCAAGCAATTCCCCTGGCTCAGCCTCCTGAGTAGCTGGGATTACAGGCGCATGCTGCCATGCCCGGCTAATTTTTTGTATTTGAGTAGAGATGGGGTTTCACTGTTCGAGAACTCCTGAGCTCAGGCAGTCCATCTGCCTCAGCCTCCCAAAGTGCTGGGATTACAGGCACGAGCCACCGCTCCTGGTCCCTGTTTTTTAATGATGTTTTAGAGTTTGCTTGTAATCTGCCAGATGTGGTTGATCTTCTAAATTTTTTAACCTATAGTGTGATGGATTCATAATTATTAATTATAACTATTAATAATTAATGTGATATTTTGGTTTATTTCTAATGACATTTTAATGTCATAAATATGTTTCTATGTACATTGAATGTGTTTTATAAATATGTAAGCTGTGCCCGCATTTCGCTAGAATTTCTTGTAGAGCAACTTTAGGTTGGAAAAAGATTCAGTTTTAGGAATCTATGATTAGTGAAATATCACTTCATGAGTTGTGAGGAAACTTTTGGTGATGGATATATTCATTATCTTGATTGTGGGGATAGTTTCACAGGTGTTTGTGTATATGTCAAAATTTGTGAAATTGCAGACTTTAAATATGTGTAGTTTATTCCATGTTAGTCATATCTCAGTAAAGCTGTTAAAAGATGTATCCTTAGGCCAGGTGTAGTGACTCATGCCTATAATCCTAGCACTTTGGGAGGCCAAGGCGGGCCAATCAACTGAGATCAGGAGTTCAAGACCAGCCTGGCCAACGTGGTGAAACCCTGTCTGTACTAAAAATACGAGAATTATCTGTTTGTGGTGGCGTGTGCCTGTAATCCCAGCTACTCTGGAGGCTGAGGCAGGATAATCACTTGAGCCCTGGAGGTGAAGGTTGCAGTGAGCCAAGATCGCGCCATTACA
>NW_012103031.1:3848708-3850133 GCF_000951045.1 Mandrillus leucophaeus | reverse complement strand
TTTTTTTGCGAGGGAATCTCACTCTGTCACCCAGGCTGGAGTGCAGTGGAGTGATCTTGGCTCACTGCAACCCCCGCCTTCCAGGTTCAAGTGATTCTCCTGCCTCATTCTCATTCTCCATAGTAGCTGGGATTATAAGTGTATTCCGCTATGCCCTGCTAATTTTTTTTTGTATTTTTAGTAGAGACGAGGTTTCACCATGTTGGTCAGGTTGGTCTTGAACTCCTGACCTCAAAGGGCTAGGATTACAGGCGTGAGCCACTGTGCCTGGCCGATAGGCACTTCTGATAGTAGTGGCTATGCTGGGTTGCAGGTGTGCATACATTCAGATTTAGGAGGTATTCCCAGAGAGCTTTTCAAAGCAGCTGTACCAGGTTCATTCCTACCAGAGGTATTCAGTCATTCCCCTCAATCCTGATCTGTGTGAGAATTTGTTGTTTTTTAATTTTGCCCATTCTGGTGAGTATATGGCCACATCGTATTGTGTTGGGTTTTTTTGTTTTGTTTTGTTTTTTGGTTTTTGTTTTTTTTTTAACAGTCTTGCTCTGTCACCCAGTCTGGAGAGCAGTGGTGGCATCTGGCTCACTGCAACCTCTGCGTCCTGGGCTAAAGGGATTCTCGTGCTTCAGCTTCCCAGGTAGCTGGGATTACAGATGTGCCCCACCTCACTCGGCTAATTTTTGTATTTTTAGTAGAAACAGGGTTTCGCCATGTTGTCCAGACTGGTCTCAAACTCCTAGCCTCATGTGATCCACCTGCCTTGGCCTTCCAAAGTGCTGGGATAACAGGCGTGAGCCACCACACCTGGCCCATATTATAGTTTTATTTTGAGCACTGAACCGTGTTTGTCTGTGTAATTAGCATGCAGATCTCCTCTTTTGTGAAGTATCTGTTCACATAAGCACGTCCTCTCACCATTTCGGGATAGTCCCTGACCCTCTTCTCCGTTCACGTTTGCTTAGGTAACTTAGTAAAAATGCATGCAGCAGATTTGGAGAAGCCCCTGGTAGAAAAGCAGGATCATTCCTCTTCATTAAAGACTGGAGCAGAAAAAAGGGACGTGTCCATTTCCAGACTGCGAGAGGCCTTTTCTCTTCGTCATACAACGGAGAACAAGCCTCACAGCCCAAAGACTCCAGAAGCAAGAAGGAGCCCTCCAGGACAGAAAAGGGGTATGCCATCTTCTAGCACCTCAGATGCCGTCTCTGACAGAGGCTTCCTGAGACCTCAGAAAGAGGCAACGAGTTCCGGTCAGGGACCCAGGGACCCTACGGACGGAGCGGAGGTGGAGAAGGACTCGGGGCACGGCAGCACTTCCGGGGATTCTGAGGGGTTCAGCATCCCAGACACGGGCAGTCACTGCAGCAGCGAGTGTGCGGCCAGCTCCCCAGAGGACAGGGGCTCACAGGAACATGCGGACTCTCA
>NW_012103031.1:3848239-3848658 GCF_000951045.1 Mandrillus leucophaeus | reverse complement strand
CCCTGGAGGTGAAGGTTGCAGTGAGCCAAGATCGCGCCATTACACTCCAGTCTGGGTAACAAGAGTGAGACCCCATCTCAAAAAAAAGAAAAAAGAAAAAAGAAATCCTGCCTGTAGTCCAAGCTAGGACAGGCTGAGGCGGGAAGACGACTTGAGCCTGGGAGGTTGAGGCTGCAGTGAGCCATGATTGCTCCACTGCACTCCAGCCTGTGACAAGGCAAGACCTTGTCTCATTAAAACAAAAAAAATTCCCTTCTGAGAACATGCTGGTTGGTTAGAATAGTATGTTGTTAGAATGTGGGGGGGCCGGGAACATTTGTCATTTATTCTTTTCTCCTCCTTGTATTTTGTGCAGGTCTCCAGACTTGTGAACGAGGTCTACCACATGTATAATCGACATCAGTATCCATTTGTTGTTC
>NW_012103031.1:3840797-3843704 GCF_000951045.1 Mandrillus leucophaeus | reverse complement strand
TGAAGGTGAACAGAATTATAGGAAGTTTAGGGCAAAGATTTGCCCTGGAGAAAATCAAGCAGCTGAAGATGAACTAAGAAAAGAGATAAGGTAACGTTTTAATTTTTTACTTTTTTACTTTTATTTTAAATTTTTATTTATTTTATTTTTTATTTTTTTGAGACAGAGTCTCACTCTGTCACCCAGGCTGGAATGCAGTGGCGCGATCTTGGCTCACTGCAGCCTCCACCTCGCGGGTTCAAGCAATTCTCCCGCCTCAGCCTCCTGAGTAGCTGTAGCTGGGATTACAGGTGCGCACCACCATGCCTGGTTAATTTTTTGTATTTTTAGTAGAGATGGAGTTTCACCATACTGGCCAGGCTGGTCTCGAACTCCTGACTTCAGGTGATCCACCCACCTCGGCCTCTGAAAGTGCTGGAATTACAGACGTGAGCCACTGCCCCCGGCCAGGTGAAGTTTTTTCTTAAGAGTGTTTTGAAGCTGGGTGCGGTGGCTCTCGCCTGTAATCCCTGCACTTTGGGAAGCCAAGCCGAGGAGGGAGGATCACTTGAGCCCCGGAGTTCAAGACCAGCCTGGGCAACATAGGGAGACCCTGTCTCTACAATAAAATTGGCTGGGCACGGTAGTGCACAGTTGTAATTCCAGCATCTGCGCCTGGCCAGATACTGTTCTCTGTGGCAGGACATAGACTCCAAAGACATGGAAGATTTGGGTCTTTTAGGCCAGCACCAGCTTTTGAGCAGATTATCTGTGTACTGGGAACCAGAGCACATTCAGACAATTCCCGGGAGAGCCTGGGATCGGCACCAGGGGAGGTGGTATTTGTGCTGGTATCTGGGATGCTTCTGGGATGTCCTTTCCCTTCCCTCCTGCGGTGCAGGAGTTCCTGTGTCATCACTCACTCTGGCAGCTTCTCTTCATCCAGCAGGCTGCAGCCACTCCTGCTCCAAGGAGATCTGAAACTCAGCCTGAGTGGGGAGGGGCCTCTTACAAGAGTTCCTTTTCTGACGGGCACGGTGGCTCATGCCTGTAATCCCAGCACTTTGGGAGGCGGAGGCAGGTGGATCACTTGAGGTCGGGAGTTCGAGACCAGCCTGACCAACATGGAGAAACCTTGTCTCTACTAAAAATGCAAAATTAGCAGGATGTGGTGCACGCCTGTAATCCCAGCTACTCGGGAGGCTGAGGCAGGAGAATCACTTGAACCTGGGAGGCGGAGGTTGTGGCGAGCTGAGATTGCACCATTGCACTCCAGCCTGGGCAACAAGAGCGAACTCCATCTCAAAAAAAAAAAAAGAGTTCCTTTTCTGAGGACTCTCCCTCTTCCCTAGAGGTAGTAGCATTTTCCATTCCTGTATTTATTAGCATAATAGTTAACCACCTTTTACTAGTTTGTGTAATGCTTTGTTATACATTTTTCCTCCTCAGGCCTGGCATGGTGGTGCACACCTTGTAATTCTAGCACTTTGGGAGGCTGAGGCAGGAGAGTCACTTGAGGCTAGGAGTTTGAGACCAGCCTGGGCAATATAATGAGACCCCATCTCTAAAAAAAAAAATGAGACCCCATCTCTTAAAAAAAAAAGCCAAGTACACTGCTGCATGTCTGTAGTCCCAGGTACTCAGGAGGCTGAGGCAGGAGGCTCACTTGAGCCCAGGAGTTTGAGGCTGCAGTGAGCTATGACCATGCCATTGTACTCTAGCCTGGGCGACAGAGCAAGATCCTGTCTTTTTTTTTTTTTTAAAAAAAGAATCCCTGTTATAATCGCTGGTGTGGTTTTTGTCTCTTGATTGTACCCTGACTGATATGGAATTGGTACCAGGAGACAGACCCTCAAAGATAAGATTTGGGGATTGGTTTGGTTATGACTTGGATTTGAGCTCTGTGTGGAGCCCCTCACAATAGGAAATGTGGGCTCAGTAATCCATGCCATGTGGAGGTCTCACAGTTCACCAGACTCTCCCCTGTGGTTGATTGTGATGGTGACGAGCATGGTGACATGGGACCAGGTCTTCCTGGAGCACTTATAGAAAGAAACAACAATATCAGCTCCTTTATTTTTTTTTTGAGACAGAGTCTCGCTCTTTCACCCAGGTTGGAGTGCACTGGCACGATCTCAGCTCACTGCAACCTCTGCCTCCTGGGTTCAACCGATTCTTCTGCCTTAGTTTCCCAAGTAGCTGGGAGTACAGGTACCCACCACCACGCCTGGCTAATTTTTTTATTTTTAGTAGAGACAGGGTTTCACCATGTTGGCCAGGCTGGTCTTGAACTCCCAACCTCAAATGATCTGCCCACCTTAGCCTCCCAAAGTGCTGGGATTACAGGCCCGTGCCCGGCCTAATCTCAGCTCCTTTCATCCTCAGCTCAGGCCACCAGGTGAGAACCAGAAAACGTCCATGGTTTAACAGAGTCTGCTTTAAAACGTCTGCTTTAACAGAGTCATTTCTTACAGTTACAGCACTGATACTGCAGAAAATCCGTTTTCACTGCATTTACTTATGTGGGACTGAGAGTGACAGTGTCAGTTTCTCGTGTGGTCAGTTTCTCATGTGAAGGTTAGGGGTGGTGTCTGTCTTTTGTCCGGATTGACTAAGATAGTATCTAATGACATTAGATGTTGAAGCCACCCAGCAAAGGACCCAGGGGTCGGCCTGGCAGAGATTAGAAGGGTTGATATCCAGTATTGGCCAATAGATACTCTTAGACACCACTGGCGGCAATGTGCATTTTCTCAGATTTCCCATCAAAAAGTACATATGTGATTCTCCCTCTAGCGTCTGTCTCCCGGAAATGCACCCACAGATGAGCAGGTTTATGCACAGAAGTCTTTGTTGCAGCTTTGAGTGCACGATTGAAATTGGAAACAACCGAAATGTGCTTTAGTCGGGAATTTGACAGACAAATTA
>NW_012103031.1:3833227-3838397 GCF_000951045.1 Mandrillus leucophaeus | reverse complement strand
GACTGATATGGAATTGGTACCAGGAGACAGACCCTCAAAGATAAGATTTGGGGATTGGTTTGGTTATGACTTGGATTTGAGCTCTGTGTGGAGCCCCTCACAATAGGAAATGTGGGCTCAGTAATCCATGCCATGTGGAGGTCTCACAGTTCACCAGACTCTCCCCTGTGGTTGATTGTGATGGTGACGAGCATGGTGACATGGGACCAGGTCTTCCTGGAGCACTTATAGAAAGAAACAACAATATCAGCTCCTTTATTTTTTTTTTGAGACAGAGTCTCGCTCTTTCACCCAGGTTGGAGTGCACTGGCACGATCTCAGCTCACTGCAACCTCTGCCTCCTGGGTTCAACCGATTCTTCTGCCTTAGTTTCCCAAGTAGCTGGGAGTACAGGTACCCACCACCACGCCTGGCTAATTTTTTTATTTTTAGTAGAGACAGGGTTTCACCATGTTGGCCAGGCTGGTCTTGAACTCCCAACCTCAAATGATCTGCCCACCTTAGCCTCCCAAAGTGCTGGGATTACAGGCCCGTGCCCGGCCTAATCTCAGCTCCTTTCATCCTCAGCTCAGGCCACCAGGTGAGAACCAGAAAACGTCCATGGTTTAACAGAGTCTGCTTTAAAACGTCTGCTTTAACAGAGTCATTTCTTACAGTTACAGCACTGATACTGCAGAAAATCCGTTTTCACTGCATTTACTTATGTGGGACTGAGAGTGACAGTGTCAGTTTCTCGTGTGGTCAGTTTCTCATGTGAAGGTTAGGGGTGGTGTCTGTCTTTTGTCCGGATTGACTAAGATAGTATCTAATGACATTAGATGTTGAAGCCACCCAGCAAAGGACCCAGGGGTCGGCCTGGCAGAGATTAGAAGGGTTGATATCCAGTATTGGCCAATAGATACTCTTAGACACCACTGGCGGCAATGTGCATTTTCTCAGATTTCCCATCAAAAAGTACATATGTGATTCTCCCTCTAGCGTCTGTCTCCCGGAAATGCACCCACAGATGAGCAGGTTTATGCACAGAAGTCTTTGTTGCAGCTTTGAGTGCACGATTGAAATTGGAAACAACCGAAATGTGCTTTAGTCGGGAATTTGACAGACAAATTATGGTACATCCGTGCAGTGACTTCCTATGCGGCCATTAAAAAGAATGAAGTAGGCCGGGCGCGGTGGCTCACGCCTGTATTCCCAGCACTTTGGGAGGCCGAGGCAGGTGGATCACTTGAGGTCAGGAGTTCAAGACCAGCCTGGCCAACATGGGGAAACCTCGTCTCTACTAAAAATAAAAAAATTAGCTGGGCTTGATGGTGCATGTCTGTAGTCCCAGCTACTCAGGAGGCTGAGGTAGGAGAATTGCTTGAACCTGGGAGACAGAGGTTGCAGTGAGCTGAGATCGCACCACTGCACTCCAGTCTGGGCAACAAAGCGACACTGCATCTCAAAAAAGAGATTTAATAGTTTATATGTGTGTCTATATGTGTATATGTATATATGTATTTTTCCATAAGTATTCATAGAGCAGATTTTTTTTTTTTTTTTGAGACGGAGTTACTCTGTGTCACCAGGCTGGAGTGCAGTGGCGTGATGCCGGCTCACTGCAACCTCTGACTCCCTGGTTCAAGCGATGCTCCTGCCTCAGCCTCCCGAGTAGCTAGAATTACTGGCATACGCCACCATGTCCAGCTAATTTTTTTTTTTTTGTATTTTAATTGGAGCCAGGGTTTTACCGTGTTAGCCAGGATGGTCTCCATCTCCTGACCTCATGATTCGCCCGCCTCGGCCTCCCACAGTGCTGGGATTACAGGCGTGAGCCACCGTGCCCGGCCTCAGATGTTCACTCTAGGTAGCTTTCAAGTGAAATGTGTCTCTCAAGTCATGGGTTTTTCTCAAAATTGTATTCTTTTAGCTCCAGTGACTGAAAGGGCTAAATTGATTTCCTTGCCAACTAGTAAAAACTGGACCTTCGGACCCCAGGACATCGATGAACTGATCTTTTTGCTAAGCGACAGCCCTGGGGTCATGTGCCGGCCGTCCCGAGTCATGCAGATGTTTGCCTCCAGAGCCTGTCGGAAGTCGGTGAGTAAAGAAAGCCCGGCTGTCAGCTCAGCTGCTCCAGCTTGCAGTCTGAGGAAGGTCTCAGCCCAGCTCCTGAGTTGGTCAAGGCTGTTAAACGCCTTTGTGATTGCCAGGAGTCATTTTACACAGAGCTACATGGAACATCATAGCTGAGCATCTATGTAGTCTGCGTTCTCTGGGACCTTGAACTCATACTTACTGCTCTTTTGTTACCTCAGTTAAACAGTATTCGTGGCCGGGCGTGGTGGCTCAAGCCTCTAATCCCAGCACTTTGGGAGGCCGAGGCAGGAGGATCACAAGTTCAGGAGATCGAGACCATCCTGGCTGACAGGGTGAAACGCCATCTCTACCAAAAAATGCAAAAAAATTAGCCGGGTGTGGTGGTGGCCACCTGTAGTCCCAGCTACTCGGGAGGCTGAGGCAGGAGAATGGTGAGAACCGGGGAGGCGGAGCTTGCAGTGAGCCGAGTTCACACGACTGCACTCCAGCCTGGGCGGCAGAGCGAGACTGTGTCTCAAAGAAAAAAAAAAAAAAAGTATTTTCTTTTTTTAAGATGGGATCTCCCTCTGTCGCCCAGGCTGGAGTGTAGTGCCACAATCACAGCTCACTGTAGCCTTGACCTCCCCGGCTGAAGCGATCCTCCTGCCTCTGTCTTCCGAGTAGCTGTGACTACAGGCACGTACCACCATGCCCAGCTAATGTTTAAATTTTCTGTAGAAACATGGTCTCCTTTTGCCCCTTGCCTCAGCCTCCTAAAGTGCTGGAATTACAGGCATGAGCCACCGTGCCCGGCCAGTATTCTATCTCAGAGCTTTCGTTGACTCTAACACAGTTAGTGGTTGAGGCACCTTGTTCGTCTATGGACCTTAGGGGTCCTAACAACACTAGTACATAAAGATTTGCTGCTGCCAGGACTCGGCGACATTAGACAAGGTTCTGCAGAGTCATCGAGGCAGCGGGTGCTTCACGGGGTGCTGTGGTTGTCGTTGCACGTGGCACCACTGCCGCTGCTCTGGTTGGTGTTGGAAGGTGGTAGCAGGGGCTATGCCTGCAGTGGGGAGTCCAAGAAAAGTGACTCTGTATCAGCTGGCCATTGGGAAAGGCCAGGATGCCATTCCTTTACTTATTCAGCAGATGCTCCTTGAGCCCCTGCTGTGGGGCCGCCCTGCTCCAGGCGCTGGGGACACAGAGGTAACAAGGCGGCTGCGGCCCCTGCCCCTGTGGAGCGGACAGTGGGGAGAAACAGACATCACCACAAATAAACGACACCCATTAGATGCCAGTGAGCACAGCCAAGAGATTCAAACAGCGCTCTTGTTTGTTTGTTTGTTTTTGAGACGGAGTCTTGCTCTGCAAACAGGCTGGAGTGCAGAGGCGTGATCTCAGCTCACCGTGACCTCCGCCTCCCGGGTTCAAGCGATTCGCCTGCCTCAGCCTCCTGAGTATCTGGGACTACAGGCACGTGCCACCACACCTGGCTAATTTTTATATTTTTAATAGAGACGGGGTTTCACTGTGTTGGTCAGGCTGGTCTTGATCTCCTGACCTCATGATCTGCCCGCCTGGGCCTCCCAAAGTGCTGGGATTACAGGCGTGAGCCACCACGCCCAGCCTAAAACAGCATTTTGGGACAGGAAATAACTACAGAAAAACATGGTGACCAGGTGAGATGGTGGTCAGGGAATGGCATCTGGGCAGGTGGCATCTCAGCTGCCATCTAAAAGGTGGGGAAATTAAAAGATTAGCCAGGCGTGGTTGCGGGTGCCTGCAGTCAGCAGCTACTCAGGAGGCTGAGGTGGGAGGATCACTTGAGCCGGGGAGGTTGAGGTTGCAATGAGCCAAGATCACACAACTGTACTCCCGCCTGGGTGACAGAGTAAGACCTTGTCTCAAAAAAAAAAAAGTAGGCTGGAGCCCTCTTGGGTAAGAACTTTCCAAGTGGAGGAAGTAGGAAGACTGAAGCCAGAGGCCGATTGTGTCCCTGGAGAGGGGAAGGGAGTGAGCAGAGCGGCGACCAGAGGACAGCTACGTAGAGTATTGCCGGTCATGCCTAGACCCTGGGGTCTGTGCTGTGTGTGGCGGGAGCCACTGGAGAGAACGGACTAGGAGTCCCATGATTGCAGCTGCTGGAGAGAGAACAGACTGGAAGGGGTGCCTTGACTGGGGCAGCTGGGGAGAGCAGCAGCTGGGGGCCACGTGGGGAGTGGGTGGGATGGAGCCTGCTGTGGGAGCATCAGGTGTACAGCCATGAGATTAGATGAAATGACTCAAAGGCAGAGTTTAATTAGAAGAGGGCCCAGAGTCTGAGTTCTAGCCACAGTGTTTCTTTGATAAAGACCTAATATGGGCTGGGTGTAGTGACTCACACCTGTAATCCCAGCACTTTGGAAGGTGGAAGTGGGTTGATTACCTGGGGTCAGGAATTTGAAACCAGCCTGGCCAACATGGTGAAACCCCACCCCAACTAAAAGTACAAAAATTAGCTGGGCATGGTGGCGGGCGCCTGTAATTCCAGCTACTCCGGAGGCTGAAGCGGGAGAATTGCTTGAATCTGGGAGGCGGAGGTGCAGTGAGCTGAGATCACACCGCTGCACTCCAGCCTGGGAGACAGTCTCCTCACCACCCCCTGCCTCGCAAAAAAAAAAAGACCTAATATGGACCTTCCAGTCTTGGTGTCTGTGAGTGAGAGTGTGGAGCTGAGCTCACAGCTGGTCAGTTTTGACGTCCTGAGTCTTTAGTGTGACTCGGGGCCCGGGGAACCACAAGCTGCTGCTTCCCTCCCGCCCTGGCCTACTCCTCCGTCTCCAGTGTTGTCACTGCCTGCCCACGAGGCCCCTGCTCTGAGCCCTGCCCACCCTTCCAGCCCCATATCCTCCCCACCACGCTTCCAGCCATGTAGCCACCTTCCAGTTCCACACTCGCCCAGTCTCCTCCCCGCCTTACACCTGTTCTCCCTACGCTCCTCTCCACCTGGGTTTGCCACCTTCACCCTTCACCCCCTCCCCACACCTGAGCAGGCCCCCTCTCCTGGGCGCCATCTGTCTTGGTTCTCTGTTGACTTGTTGATTATCTGTTCTCCTCCGACCTGGTG
>NW_012103031.1:3827929-3833177 GCF_000951045.1 Mandrillus leucophaeus | reverse complement strand
TACAGCCATGAGATTAGATGAAATGACTCAAAGGCAGAGTTTAATTAGAAGAGGGCCCAGAGTCTGAGTTCTAGCCACAGTGTTTCTTTGATAAAGACCTAATATGGGCTGGGTGTAGTGACTCACACCTGTAATCCCAGCACTTTGGAAGGTGGAAGTGGGTTGATTACCTGGGGTCAGGAATTTGAAACCAGCCTGGCCAACATGGTGAAACCCCACCCCAACTAAAAGTACAAAAATTAGCTGGGCATGGTGGCGGGCGCCTGTAATTCCAGCTACTCCGGAGGCTGAAGCGGGAGAATTGCTTGAATCTGGGAGGCGGAGGTGCAGTGAGCTGAGATCACACTGCTGCACTCCAGCCTGGGAGACAGTCTCCTCACCACCCCCTGCCTCGCAAAAAAAAAAAGACCTAATATGGACCTTCCAGTCTTGGTGTCTGTGAGTGAGAGTGTGGAGCTGAGCTCACAGCTGGTCAGTTTTGACGTCCTGAGTCTTTAGTGTGACTCGGGGCCCGGGGAACCACAAGCTGCTGCTTCCCTCCCGCCCTGGCCTACTCCTCCGTCTCCAGTGTTGTCACTGCCTGCCCACGAGGCCCCTGCTCTGAGCCCTGCCCACCCTTCCAGCCCCATATCCTCCCCACCACGCTTCCAGCCATGTAGCCACCTTCCAGTTCCACACTCGCCCAGTCTCCTCCCCGCCTTACACCTGTTCTCCCTACGCTCCTCTCCACCTGGGTTTGCCACCTTCACCCTTCACCCCCTCCCCACACCTGAGCAGGCCCCCTCTCCTGGGCGCCATCTGTCTTGGTTCTCTGTTGACTTGTTGATTATCTGTTCTCCTCCGACCTGGTGAAACCCTGCTGTCACTGCTGTCACTGCTGTCCTGCTTTCCGACTGTGCTTGGCACATGGCGAGCCCTCGGTGCTACAGGAAGAAGGGAGGCGACAGAGGGCTTCAGGCTTGTCTCCTCTCCTTCCTGTCAGAGGACCCATGGCAGGGAGGCAGCAGGGCCAGGGCCGGAGTACCCTGCCAGGGCAGCAGGGTGGAGCTCAACAGAGGGGGAGTGACGCCTGCACCCACTGGGGGAGAGGGTCCCGGCAAGAAGAAGGGAGTAGCAGTGCAGCTGGGGTGAGGAAGGGAGGCATTCGTGCTTGGAGGTGGGGGTGCAGGCACAGCCCAGTGAGGGCCAAGTCAGGGACAGACGGGGGCTTTTGTTCAGGTGAGGGGGAAGCCGTGGAGCGGAACGACATGACCTGACAGCGCTTTAGATGTAATCACTGGCTGCTGGGTGGAGAGCGGCTCGGAGGGCTCGCAGTGGGGCGGGGAGCCCAGCCGGGAGGCTGCTGCACCTGCCAGGGCAAGAGGGCAGGGTGGCCGCTGAGAGTGGCTGCGTTCGGGACAGGTGTGGTCGCGTCGAGTGGAGGCAGTGCCACCTCGAAGCAGCCACAAGGGACCTGATGTCACAGAAAGGTGGAGGGCTGAGATCTAGAACCTAGGCTTCTCTGGGGGAAGGTTTTTCAGGGAAGGTGGTTTTTTTGAGCTGTAATCTTGTCCAGTCTCATTTTAGACAACAGTGCTTCTGAAGAACTGCCATTCTGATGTCAAAAAAACTTTTAAAATGTTGAACCATTGTGTCTCGTCCTCAGGTGATGATTGGGACTGCTCTGAACACAAGCGAGATGAAGAAACTGATCACCCACATGGACCACCCCTGGAATTGTCCCCATGGAAGGCCAACCATGAGACACATAGCCAACCTGGGTGTCATTTCGCAGAACTGACAGTAGTCACTGTATGGAATCATCGGTTTTATTGCAGATTTTTATGTTTTGAAAGACAGGGTCTTCACTAACCTTTTTTGTTTTCAAATGAACCTGCTACTTAAAAAAAAAAATACACATCAGACCCATTTAAAAGTGATCTTGAGAACCTTTTCAAACCAGATGGAGCATTGCTTGCAAATTTTTTTTCTCTGTTTGCATGCGCTTGTGTGTCTGTGTGTGTGTGTCTGTGTGTCCAGGCAGGAACATATTTTATAAAAATAAGAACACTTGGGCTGGGCATGGTGGCTCATGCCTGTGATCCCAGCACTTTGGGAGGCGGAGGCAGGCGGATCACCTGAGGTCAGGAGTTTGAGACCAGCCTGACCAACATGGAGAAACCCCTCCTCTACTAAAAATGCAAAATTAGCCAGGAGTGGTGGCGCATGCCTGTAATCCCAGCTACTGGGGAGGCTGAGGCAGGAGAATCTCTTGAACCTGGGAGATGGAGGTTGTAGTGAGCCAAGATCGTGCCATTGCATTCCAACCTGGGCGACAGAGTGAGACGTCGTCTCAAAACAAACCGCTGTGGAAGTCACTCAGCCCTCTGCTCTGGCTGGACATAGTTTAGTGTATAACTTTCAACCCTTAACAATAATTAAATTCATCTTTGTTTAATTTCATAAATTTAAAATTAGGGTCCTTTTGGGTTAGTGATTCTCAGTCCTGATTCACATTAAATTTTTAAACAAGGGGGATTCTCTGCCCGGCTGGAAGAAAATGACTGGATGGGCAGGGGTCACTATTTTTAAACATTCCTCTGTGCGGCCAAGGTAGCAAAGTGCTGTCCTCGCAGGGGAACAAAAAGAGTTTGATTTTCCCGTAATTTGATGCTGTGATTTGGTTTCCTCAGGGTGTGAACTGTAGAACATCCCAGTTACTGGCCTTGAGTGGTTCTGGGAATATAAGAATCCCTGTCTGTCTTTTCAAGTCGTTTTCATGGAACCTTGTCCTGTTTGAACTGGGCTGAAAATGGAAGTAAAGACGTCCTCTTGGGGGCCCAGTGAGGACGGATGTGACTCCCCCGCTGCCCCACCCCTTCCCCAGACTGGGCTTCAAGGAAGAGAGGGCTCCCCTTCCTGCTTCAGAATTCCTTGGATGGAGGAGGCAGTAGAGTAGTAACTGTGCCATCGTGTCTGGCACTGTGCTGGCGTCTGCAGGATCCCACTTACAAACTCTGCAGACTGGCAGCTGTGGCAGGATTACAGCCCCCAAGACAGCTGTGTCCTAATCCCCAGAACCTGTGACCAGGCTGCCTCACATGGCAGAAGGGACTCGGCAGGTGTGATTGAAGAATTTTTTTTTTTTTTTTGAAGTTTCACTCCTGTTACCCAGGCTGGAGTGCAATAGCGTGATCTCAGCTCACTGCAGCCTCTGCCTCCCAGGTTGAAGTGATTCTCCCACCTCAGCCTCCTGAGTAGCTGGGATTACAGGTGCCCACAACCACAGCTGGCTAATTTTTGTATTTTTAGTAGAGACAGGGTTTCACCGTGTTGCATGCTGGCCAGGCTGGTCTCGAACTCCTGACCTCAGGTAATCCACCTGCCCCGGCCTCCCAAAGTGCTGAGATGACAGGTGTGAGCCATACTGCCTGGCCGAGTTAAGGATCTTGCAGTAGAGAGATTATCCTGGATTGTCTGGGTGGGCCCAGCCCATTGGGTGAGTCCTTCGAAGGTGGAGACCTTTCCCTGCTGGCCAGAGAGAAGCTGCCTTGCTGGTTTTGGAGATGGAAGGAGGTACCACTAGTCAAGGATTGCAAGCAGCCTCTGGAACAGGGATTCCAGCACTCCAGCCACACACCAGTAGTGGTCCATGGCTTGTTAGGAACCAGGGTGCACAGCAGGTTAGGGGCGGGCAAGCCAGCGAAACTTCATCTGTATTTAGATCCAGTCCCCATGGCTGGTGTTACCACCTGAGCGCCACCTCCTGTCATATCAGCGGTGGGCATTAGATTTTCATAGGAGCACAAACCCTATTGTGAACTGCACACGCGAGGGATGTAGGTTGCACACTCCTTAAGAGAATCTGATGCCTGATGATCTGTCACTTTCTCCCATCACCCCCAGATGGGACCGTCTAGTTGCAGGAAAACAAGCTCAGGCTCCCACTGAGTCTATGATGGTGAGTTGTAGAATTAATTATATATTACAATGTAATAATAATAGAAATAAAATGCATAGTAAATGCAATGCGCTTGAATCATCCTGAAACCATCCCCTACCTCCATCCATGGAAAAATTGTCTTCTGTGAAACCGGTCTCTGGTGCCAAAAAGGTTGGGGACCGCTTCTGGAAAAGCTGGAAAAGGCAAGGAAACGGATGCTTCACCGGAGCCTCTGGAAGGAACCAGCACTGTGGGCCTAGTTTACAGACTGTAGGATAATAAATTTGTGTTGCTTCAAGCCACTAAATTTTTGGTAATTTGTTTACGGCAGCAATGGGAAAACTAAGGCCTGCGTTATTCCTATTTTATGAAGAAGCAGATAGCAGAGCTGGGAAACCCCTGGCCTGCTGTCTGCAGCGCCCAGCCTTTCCCCTTGGCCCTCAGGACCAGCAAGGGCGGGACACCTACTTGGCGCTGGCGCGCGGCCCCTTTAAGAGCACAGGCCGCGCCAGGCGGCGTCCGCGGTTGCCTGGAGACCAGAGCCGGATCTGGGATGCGGAGAGCCCTGCAACACCTCGCTGGAGCCCGGCGAGGCCTCTGGGCTCCTGGAGCGAGGTGGGCGCCCCAGGCCGCGGTCATGCGTAGCCGGGACAGCGGTGGCGACCGGGTCCTGCTCCTTCCCGGCCGGCCGGACTGACGCGGCCTCCCAGGACCCGAGCACGTGCGTGATGGGCGAGGAGGGCCTAGGCCGGGCCCACCAGTTCTTCCCGCCTCACCGTAGACACGGGAGAGAGATGGCCTCTCCTTAAGCCCGGGAGAACAGAGGAAACATTAGGAAACACGTACTGAGAAACGAAATTGGCTTGATTTGTAGTTCACTTATTTGTAGGTCACTGACAGAGGACCGTAAACCTCGTAGTAAAGGCCCCTCTAAATTTAGAGGTGAGAGCAGCTTGGGCTAGGTGACCCAGGGGCGGCTTCGCTGAGACAGTGGTCGGGCGTGTGAAGGAGCAAGGTAGTGTTTGAAGGAAGAGAGAAAGCTTGGCCGGGCGCGGTGACTCAGGCCTGTAATCCCAGCACTTTGGGAGGCCGAGACGGGCGGATCACGAGGTCAGGAGATCAAGACCATCCTGGCTAATACGGTGAAATCCCGTCTCTACTAAAAAATACAAAAACCTAGCCGGGCGAGGTGGCGGGCGCCTGTAGTCCCAGCTACTCGGGAGGCTGAGGCAGGAGAATTGCGTAAACCCGGGAGGCCGAGCTTGCAGTGAGCTGAGATCTGGCCACTGCACTCCAGCCTGGGTGACAGAGCAAGACTCTGTCTCA
>NW_012103031.1:3824559-3825074 GCF_000951045.1 Mandrillus leucophaeus | reverse complement strand
CCTTTTTCATGTGTAGGGATACCTTTCAAGAAACCATGCTAGACAATGGTTCCAACTTAAATAATTTTTAGGGCCAGGTGCAGTGACTCACACCTATAATCCCAGCACTTTGGGAGGCTGAGACAGGTGGATTGCTTGAGCTCAGGAGTTCCAGACCAGCTGGGGCAACATAGCAAGACCCTGTCTCTACAAAAAATCAGCCAGGTGTGGTGATGCATGCCTGTGGTCCCACCTACTTGGGAGGCTGAGGTGGAAGGATTGCCTGAGCATGGGAGATTGAGGCTGCAGTGAGCCGTGATTGTGTCACTGTGCTCCAACCTGGGTGACAGAGTGAGACTCTGTCTCAAAAATAAAAAAAGTTTGGGGCTGGGCGCGGTGGCTCAAGCCTGTAATCCCAGCACTTTGGGAGGCCGAGACGGGTGGATCACGAGGTCAACAGATCGAGACCATCCTGGCTAACACGGTGAAACCCCGTCTCTACTAAAAAATACAAAAAACTAGCCGGGCGAGGTGGC
>NW_012103031.1:3823021-3824509 GCF_000951045.1 Mandrillus leucophaeus | reverse complement strand
CGTCTCTACTAAAAAATACAAAAAACTAGCCGGGCGAGGTGGCGGGCGCCTGTAGTCCCAGCTACTCGGGAGGCTGAGGCAGGAGAATGGCGTAAACTCGGGAGGCGGAGCTTGCAGTGAACTGAGATCCGGCCACTGCACTCCAGCCTGGGCGACATAGCGAGACTCCGTCTCAAAAAAAAACAAAAAACAAACAAACAAAAAAAAAAGTTTGGGAACAACCAATGCAGTGTTGAGGTTGTATATTTATAAACTGATGGTGCTTGAAACTTGTAATTATTATGATTTTTGAGACAGAGTCTTGCTCTGTTAGACTGGAGTGCAGTGGTGTGATCTCCCGACCTCCCAGGCTCAAGCAGTCCTCCCACCTGAGCCTCCCGAGTAGCTGGGACTACAGGCCTGTGCCACCACGCCTGGCTAATTTATTTTTATTTTTTTAGAGAAGGGGCGTCTCACTACGTTGCCTAGGCTGATCTCGACCTCCTGGACTCACATGATCCGCCCACCTCGGCCTCCCCAAAGTGCTGAGATTGCAGGTGTGAGCCGCCATACCCGGCCGTGGTAACTAATTTTTCAGACTTTGGCAGGGGAATGATAATGACATTGTGTTGTAAAACTGAAATTTTAACTACAAATGAAAACCCCAAGTGTTTGGAGACGTAATTTTTATTTTTCAGATAAAACTCATCAGTGCTTTGAAACGAGCAGCTCTGAACCAAAGGAATCATTTGATTCAAGTAACCATTGGATCTTCCCAAGGCAATGGTGAAAGAAAAGAAAAAAGCAGACAAAAGAGGGGACAAGTCGGCCCGCTCTCCCTCATCTCTCTCTGATAATCTAGACTTTTCCAGACAAGGTGGCAACACTACTAGGCAAGAGATGTCCCCAGCTGTCGTCCCATTGCTGGGAATGCAGCTTAACGAAGCGAAACCCAAAAAAGACCCCCGAAACGTTCAGCAGAATGAAGATGCCACTCAATACGAAGAGTCCATTCTGACCAAACTCATCGTGGAGAGGTGATTTTAATGGGGGTGCCATAGGGTATCACACTGCCAGTCAGGCGGGGTATTTTATTTTATTTTGAGATGGAGTTTCACTCTGTCGTTCAGGCTGGAGTGCAGTGGTGCGATCTTGGCTCACCGCAACCTCCGCCTCCCATGTTCAAGCAATTCTCCTGCCTCAGCCTCCTGAGTAGCTGAGATTACAGACGCCCAGCACCACACCCAGCTAATTTTTGTACTTTTAGTAGAGACAGGGTTTTACCATGTTGGCCAGGCTGGTCTCGAACTCCTGACTTCAGGTAAGCCACCTGCCTCAGCCTCCCAAACTGCTGGGATTACAGACATAATCTGTGCCTGGCCTGAAGGTAATTTTATGTATTTAAAAAAGTTATTGGGCCGGACACGGTGGCTCAAGCCTGTAATCCCAGCACTTTGGGAGGCCGAGATGGGCGGATCACGAGGTCAGGAGATCGAGACCATCCTGGCT
>NW_012103031.1:3820854-3822971 GCF_000951045.1 Mandrillus leucophaeus | reverse complement strand
TCTCTCTTTCTGTCTCTCACACACACAGATAAACCTGTGAAAAAGCATTTTGAGGCTTTTCAGTGTAGATCAAACAAAGGGTACACTATGCTCACCTATACTCGGAGGCAGTAAAATGAGTAGGATGTCCAAATGGGTAAAACAATAATGGTTCTGGTGTCTAGGAGAGAGTGACCTTCCGTTACATGGAAGGTTCAACTGTTCACTCCAAGTGGCAACAGACAGGATTTCTTTAGGTACTTAATTGACTAATAGTTACTGGATATAATGAATAGACTTGAATATGATGAGTGCAGTCATTCTGTGCTGTAATATGACACTTTTTATTTTATTTTATTTTGAGGCGGAGTCTTGCTCTATTGCCCAGGCTGGAGTGCAGTGTGGCACGATCTGGGCTCACTGCAACCTCTGTCTCCCAGGTTCAAGCGATTCTCCTGCCTCAGCCTCCCAAGTAGCTGGATTACAGGCGCGTGCCACCACACCCGGCTAATTTTTGTATTTTTAGTAGAGACGGGATTTCACCATGTTGGCCAGGCAGATCTTGAACTCCTGACATTGTGATCTGCCCACCTTGGCCTCCCAAAGTGCTGGGATTACAGACGTGAGCCACCGTGCCTGGCCAATAAGGCACTTTATTAAGGAGAAATTGATTTGTGACATTATCTCACTTCCCCTTGTGTAGCAGTTTTACCATTTTCTTGACAGCAAAACAGAAAAATAACAGGATATATGTCTTGCTTACATATGGCATTGACCTCTGTGTAGGTTCTAGTTTTTAAGTTGATATCCTTACATTTGACAAAGCGTTTGTGTCATGAGGTTTGATGGTTATGAAGATGATATTATTTGTTTCATTATTACAATCAAGAGGGTACGTGTTGGTACAAGGGAGACTGGGTACAAAACATCAAAAAGGGCTGGGGAATAAGATGGTAGGTATGACTATGGCCGCGCTTGGGGTATGGGCAAAGAAGTGTTTGTGGGCCCAAATAATGTTCACTTTGGATATTTAAAAGTAAGGTTGCGCAGAACATTTTCTCTCTAAGCAGAGTGGATTTTTTTTTTTTTTTTGAGACGCAGTCTCGCTCTGTCATCCAGGCTGGAGTGCAGTGGTGCCATCTCGGCTCACTGCAACCTCCACCTTCTGGGTTTAAGCAATTCTCCTGCCATGATCGCACCACCGCACTCCAGCCTGAGTGACACAGTGAGATCCCATCTCAAAAACTGGCCAAGTATTAGCTAATCATGATACAATAGGGAATTATTAAAAGATTTTTAAAACCTGGCTCTTACCCACTTTGTCACCTTATTAAATAGTCAGAAGGTTTAATAAAGTGACTCATTCTGCTCCCTTAGGACCTCATGCCTACCTATCTATCTATCGATCTATGGATCTGCCTACCTACCTATCTATTTATTTGACAGTCTCACTCTGTTGCCCAGGCTCGAATGCAGTGGCATGATCTTGGCTCATTGCAACCTCCACCTTCTGAGTTCAAGCGATTCTCCTGCCTCAGCCTCCCGAGTAGCTGGGATTACAGGTGCCCACCACCATGCCCGGCTAATTTTTGTTTTTTGTTTTTGTTTTCGAGATGGAGTTTCGCTCTTGTTGCCCAGGCTGGGGTGCAATGGTGCAATCTCAGCTCACCGCAACCTCTACCTCCTGGGTTCAAGCAATTCTCCTGCCTTAGCCTCTCAAGTAGCTGGGATTACAGGCATGCGCCACCACGCCTGGCTAATTTTGTATTTTTAGTAGAGAGGGGGTTTCTCCTTATTAGTCAGGTTGGTCTCGAACTCCTCACCTCAGGTGATCCTCCAGCCTCGGCCTCCCAAAGTGCTGGGATTCCAGGCGTGAGCCACCGCGCCCAGCCTGAATTTAAATACAGAGAAGATTGTATAGGTACAAGGGGTAGATTTCTTCAAAGGAGCTCAAGGGGAGTGTTTAAAAGAATGTCTTAAAGGTAAATGTTGTGTAGGAGGTAACTGATTGTTTTTCTTCGGTTTCTTTCATCCTAGTTATAAATCTGGAAATATATACGAAGGCCAGTGGGAAGACAACATGCGCCACGGGGAGGGGAGGATGAGGTGGCTGACCGCCAACGAAGAGTACACCGGGC
>NW_012103031.1:3818308-3820804 GCF_000951045.1 Mandrillus leucophaeus | reverse complement strand
AAAAAAAAAAAAATTATTGTATTTTAGATTTAGGGGTTTACATGTGCAGGTTACAAGGGCATGTTGTGTGATGCTAAGATTTGGGCTTCCAGTAAGCCCATCACTCAAGTGGCAAATGTAGAGCCCCATGGCATATATATGGAGAGAGAATTTATTGTGGTGAAACATACATAACAAAATGTACTATCTTAATTATTTTAAGTGTGCAATTCAATGGCATTAAGTACATTCACAGTATTGTACAACCATCTATTAAATAGTAACTCCAGGCCAGGTCCAGTGGTTCAAGCCTGTAATCCAAGCACTTTGGGAGGCTGAGGTGGGTGGATCACTTGATGTCAGGAGTTTGAGACCAGTCTGGCCAACATGGTGAAACCCCCTCTCTACTGAAAACACAATAATTAGCTGGGCATGGTGACATGCGCCTGTAATCCCAGCTACTCAGGAGACTGAGGCGGGAGAATCACTTGAACCCGGGAGGCGGAGTTTGCAGTGAGCCGAGATCACGCCACTGTACTCCAGCCTGAATGACAGAGTGAAACTCCGTCTCGAAATAAAACCCGAAAAAAACAAAACAAAACACAAAACCCCAAACTCTTTCATTCCTTATCCCACCTTGAAACCCCTGGTGACCTATTCCACTTTCTAGCTGTGTGTGTGTGTGTGTGTGTGTGTGTGTGTGTGTGTATATATATATATTTTCGACTTCATTCTTCCCATTACGTAGTTATATATTTTAACCCACTGTCACCTGGGTGTATTCACATTGTTCATTACCTTGAATTCCCTTTATTTCTCTGTAGCTATGAAGGGGAGAAAGTTCGTGGGCTGTACGAGGGAAAAGGCTTCGCAGTCTTTCAAGGCGGTTGTACCTATCGTGTGAGTTGCGCGTTTGAGAACCTGCAGGAGGGGGAGGAAGGTGTGGGGTGATGGTCAGAGATTTGCAAATCTTCAGTAAAATCCACTGACGCTTCAAAAGAAATTGGAAGCTCTTCATGCTGATTTTATTCTGAACCCTGATTACCTATTTAAGGTAAAAATAATGCTCAGTATAATACAAGTTATTTTAGATTTGTTTCTTTTCCTGATTATTTTATTTTTTCTTGAGACAGGGTCTCACTGTCACCCAAGCTAGAGTGCAGTGGCACAGTCATAGCTCATTGTGGCCTTGACCTCCCGGAGTCAAAGGATCCTCCTTCCTCAGCCTCTTGAATAGCTGAGACTACAGGCGTGCACTACCACGCCTGGCTAATTAAATTTTTTTTTCTTGGTAGAGACAAGGACTTGCTGTGTTGCCAGGGCTGGTCTTGAACTCCTGGGCACAAGTGATCCTCCTGCCTCAGACTCCTAAAGTGCTGGGATTGCACGTGTGAGCCCCCACATCCAGTTGAGAACACATTTTTGTAGCTGAGGTCATCCTTAGGTCATGAAGATGAGGACCTCTTAGATCCTTTTTAGAGAAGGATGGATCCCAGCGTGGAGCCAGCTCAAAGTAGGACTCAGTAGGACGCAGCTGCTGCTGAGTGCGCAGACAAGCATCTTCACACACGGGAAACTGGGATAAGGCAGCTGTGGGAGACCATCATCAGCGGCCGGCCAGGCGCGGTGGCTCCTGCCTATAATCCCAGCACTTTGGGAGGCCAAGGTGGGCGTGTTGCTTGAGCTCAGGATTTCAAGACTAGCCTGGCCAACACGGTGAAATCCCGTCTCTACAAAAAATACAAAAACTAGCTGGGCATGGTGGTGGATGCCTGTAGTCCCAGCTACTCGGGAGGCTGAAGTGGGAGGATTGCTGGAGCCTGGGAGGTCGAGGCTGTAGTGAGCTATGATCACACCACTGCACTCCAGCCTGGGTGACAGAACCAGACCCCATCTCAAATGTCAGCTGCATTCTAAGCATTTGTCGTTGCTTTGTTTTGAAGGGTATGTTTTCAGAAGGACTCATGCATGGACAAGGGACTTATATTTGGGCCGATGGATTAAAATGCGAGGTGAGGCATATAACCAGTTATAGTTCTAAACTGTGATTGTTGGATGGAACAATCAGTTTCCCACAATTGAACAGACTGTTTTTGTGGATGTAATTCAGCATATAGGTTAAGAGAAATTCACAAAACCAGAGGATCTAGTAATTCATGACTGCACCAGACCCAGAAGGAATTGTTACTGGTTCCATTTGTGTGTTCTAGAGGTATTCCACGCCTCCTCAGCACAGAGAGCACACAAACATGTATGCAGCTTGTCCTACTTTTTTTTTTTTTTTGGAGACAGGGTCTTGCTGTTCTGCCCAGGCTGGAGTACAGTGGTGCAATCATGACTCACGGCAGCCTGGACCTTCTGTAGCCTGTCTTGCTTTTCACACACACACACAGTTTAGTACACACTCTCTTTGGCACATTTACTTAGTTAGTTAGTCTGACATGGGGTCTTGCTCTGTCACCCAGGCTGAAGTGCAGTGGTGAGATCATGACTCACGGCAGCCTCAAACTCCCAGGC
>NW_012103031.1:3811290-3813868 GCF_000951045.1 Mandrillus leucophaeus | reverse complement strand
TATTAAATTGCATTATCTATTTTATATAGGATAACTTACTGTTCTGCTAAGGTGATTACATGACTTTTTGTCTTTTTCTTTTTTTTTTTTTGAGACAGAGTTTCACTCTGTCACCCAGGCTGGAGTGCAGTGGCGCGATCTCGGCTCACTGCAACCTCCGCCTCCCGGTTCAAGTGATTCTTGTGCCTCAGCCACTAGAGTAGCTGGGATTACACGTGTACACCACCACGCCCGGCTCTTTTTTTTTTTTTTAAAGTAGTTTCAGGGGTTTTGCCACGTTTGCCAAGCTGGTCTCCTGGTCTCAAGTGATCCTCCCGCCTTTGCCTCCCAAAGTGCTGGGATTACAGGCATGAGCCACTGTGCCCAGCAAAATATTTTCAGTGGTCACTGATTTCCTGTATATTTAGTGGTTATTTAATCAGTTTTTGGTGTGTGTGTGTGTGTGTGTGTGTGCGCGCGCGTAGGAGGGTGGTTTTAGTTTGCCAGTAACAGACAATCTACTGTTGTCTGCCATGTGTAATACAGAATACTGTAGGCTTCAAGGTTGGTTTAATTCAGCATCTCAGAGCTGTTGGGATTTCTCTTCCATCTATCCACGATACCTCCCACCATGTCACTTTCACCCTCGTGTTTTTCTTCCCTCCTGATTGCAAGTTGGCTACTGTGGTTCCAGCCTTCACATCCGCATACCATACTAACTAGAAGAAAAGGAGGAACTTTTGATAGAAGCTCTCTAAAAAGGTCTTTCATTTCACAGAGCCAAATGGGGTCATTTGCCCACTTCTGAATCAGTAACTGACTATTGGCCTGGGTTTGACAAATCTCAGGGAGTCTTGGCCAGGCATGGTGGCTCAGGCCTGTAATCCCAGCCCTTTGGGAGGCTGAAGTGGACGGATCAGTTGAGGTCAGGAGTTTGAGACCAGCCTGGCCAACATGATGAAACCCCATCTCTACTAAAACGACAAAAATTAGCTGGGTGTGGTGGTGCACGCACGTAATCCCAGCCACTCAGGAGGCTGAGGAAGGAGAATTGCTTGAACCCAGGAAGCGGAGGTTGCAGTGAGTCAAGATCTGTCTCTTATACACATCTAGATGTGTATAAGAGACAGTCACTGCAGCCTCTACCTCCCAGGTTCAAGCAGTTCTCCTGCCTCAGCCTCTGGAGTAGCTGAGATTACAGGCACCAGCCACCATGACCTGGCTAATTGTTGTTTTTATATTTTTAGTAGGGACGGGGTTTCACCATGTTGACCAGGTTGGATTCGAACTCCTGACCTCAAGTGATCTGCATGCCTCAGCCTCCTAAGGTGCTAGGATTACAGGCATGAGCCACCACACCCAGTCTGTTTGTTTGTTTTTAGAGACAGAGTCTTGTTCTGTTGCCCAGGCTGGAGTGCAGTAGCGTGATCTCAGTTCACTGCAGCCTCCACCTCTTGGGTTCAAGCAATTCTCCTGCCTCAGCCTCTGGAGTAGCTGAGATTACAGGCACCCACCACCAAGGCCCGGCTAATTTGTGTTTTGTTTTTTTTGGTTTTTTTTTTTTGTATTTTTAGTAGAGACGGGTTTTCACTATGTTGGCCAGGCTGGTCTCGAACTCCTTTGTATCTAAGCTGAGGGGCAGGTGTTATTTCTGTTTTACGGATGAGGAACTTACAGGGCTTAAATCATCTGCCTTAGTTCGAAAGACTCGCTAATAAGCAGCTGAGCTGAAATTGAACCCAAGTCTGTGCGGCTCCAGAGTCCAAGTTCTTTGCCCTTTCCAGTTTTCATTGCATTTATCCTAATTTTGAGGGGATTCGGGTAAAGAGAGAAACTGCTTTGCGCATGTCTCATGGCCGTCTGCTTTCTTTCCAGAATGGCTTTGGAACACACATGTGGTTTCTAAAGAGAATCCCCAGTTCCCAGTATCCCTTGAGAAATGAATACATAGGGGAGTTTGTAAATGGACTTCGTCATGGACGTGGCAAGTTTTATTACGCCAGTGGAGCCGTGTATGACGGAGAATGGGTTTCCAACAAGAAACATGGCACGGTGAGTACAGACCTGGGAAGATCGCATTTCAAACAATGATGGAAAGTCATTGAAATGATGTAAAGCCATTGACATGTCCCAGTATAATTGCAGATTTGTCTATTTCTGCTTTCAGTTCTGTCAATTTCACTTCATATATTTGAAGTTTGTTGTTCGGGGCACACACGTGGAGGGTCATTATGCATTGGTGCTCTGGCTCTTTTGATCATCACATAATTTCCTATTAACCCTGCTAATTTTCTTTCTTTCTGAGACGCAGTCTTGCTCTGTTGCCCAGGCTGGAGTACAGTGGTGCGATCTCAGCTCACTACAACCTCTGCTTCCCGGGTTCAAGTGATTCTCCTTCCTCAGCCTCATGAGTAGCTGGGATTACAGGTGCAGGTCACCATGCCTGGCTAATTTTTGTATTTTTAGTAGAGACCGGGTTTCGTCTTGTTGGCCAGGCTGGCCTCGAACTCCTGGCCTCAAGTGATCTGCCCACCTCAGCCTCCCAGAGTGCTGGGATTACAGGTGTGAGCCACCACACCTGGCCAACCCTGGTAATTTT
>NW_012103031.1:3805384-3807070 GCF_000951045.1 Mandrillus leucophaeus | reverse complement strand
TGTGTGTGATGGGTATTCTGCTGGTTACTAGCCTAGTTTAATAAGACACATTCTGTGGCCTAAAGGTGCTTAAAGTTGGGGAAAGATTGTGGGGGAGATAGAGGGGAGGAGGAGAAATAGGAGAAGGAGGAAGAGAGAGAGAACTTACACAGTGCGTGAGACCCAGGAGCCTGACTGTATGTGGAGTAAGTGCGTATTTTCACAACAAAAAGCTCCAAACCCTTGAAAAAACTATCAATGTACATATACCCATGTTTTTCTTTCTATCTTTTTTTTTTTTTTTAGACAGAGTCTCACTCTGTTACCCATGCTGGAGTGCAGTGGCGCAATCTCGGCTCACTGCAACCTCTGCCTCCCAGGTTCAAGCAATTCTCCTGCCTCAGCCTCCCAAGTAGCTAGGATGACAGGTGCCTGCCACCATGCCCGGCTAATTTTTGTATTTTTAATAGCGATGGGGTTTCACCATGTTGGCCAGTCTGATCTTGAACTCCTGACCTTGTGATCCGCCCGCCTCAGCCTCCCGAAGTGCTGGGATTACAGGTGTGAGCCACCGCACCCAGCCTACCTTCATCTGATTTTACAGCCGTTCCCCATCGCTGGCATTACCTCCTGCAGATCAGCAGGGCGTTAAGATTCTCACAGGAGCGCAAATCCTCCTGTGAACTGGCAGGCGAGGGATGGAGGTTCACGCTCCTTAGGAGAATCTAGTGCCTGATGATCTGGCACTGTCTCCCGTCACCCCTAGTTGTAGGAAAACAAGCTCAGGCTCCCACTGAGTCTATATGATGGTGAGTTGTAGAATTGTTTCATTATGTATTACAGTGTCATCGTAATCGAAATAAAGTGTGCAGTAATTCAAATGTGCTTGAATCATCCTGAAACCAACAGTCCCCCCACCCCTTCCCACCATTCATGGAAAAATTGTCTTCCATGAAATCGGTCCCTGGTGCCAAAAAGGCTGGGGACTGCTGGTTTAAAGGACAGTATCACAGTGTCACCTGGAAAGCAGTTGGAAATGCGGAGGGAGTGGTGAAGGCCCAGGTTGGGAGAAGAGTGTTCCAGAAATCAGCACGTGGTCTTGTTCCCCCCCGTGATTACAATGTACTTGAAGAGACAGTCTTGTGACGTAACAGCAACAGTACGAGGTCACCTACAAAAGCAAGGCCAGCCATGCATGGTCCCAGGGTGAAATCCAGTCCGCCCCGGTTCCCCTAAATCATGCTTTACTGGAACACAGACGTGCCCATTTGCTCACATGTTTGTGGCTGCCTTACCCCAAAGCACCACCGCGGAGGAGTTGTGGTGTAGACTGTCTGGTCCACCAAGCCTAAATTACTTACTCTCCGGCCCTTTACAGAAAGTTTGCCTCCCTCTCTCCCTCCAACCACCGATCTACAGTGAAAAAGCACTGACTTGTCCGGTCAGAAATGGGGAGACAGCCAGGCCTCGCGGCGCACACCTGTAATCCCAGCTCTTTGGAAGGCCGAGATGGATCACTTGAGTCCAGGAGTTTGAGACCAGCCTGGCCAATGTGGTGAAACTCCATCTCTACTAAAAACACAAAAATTAGCCAGGTGTGGTGGTTCATGCCTGTATTCCCAGCTACTTAGTGGGAGGCTGAGGCAGGAGTAGAATCGCTTGAGCCTAGGAGGTGGAAGTTGCGGTGAGCCAAGATTTCCATCCTGG
>NW_012103031.1:3804496-3805334 GCF_000951045.1 Mandrillus leucophaeus | reverse complement strand
ATGCAGAGTTGCTAACAGATGGTGTTTATAAATGGTAATGATGACATTTAAAACACATGCGCATAATGCACTTATTCAAATAACACCCAGGCAATGATGGAGTCAAGTTTGGGCCGGGAAGCCAACTGCAGCTGGGCGGTGAGAGGAGCAGGGAGAGAGAGGGAGGGACTGGCCCTCACTGGCGGGGCGAGGAGGATCTCCAAGTTCCAGGGGAGCCTGAGGATTGGGCCCCCACCTTGGATTCATGCCAGCTCCCTTCCCATGCGACAGCGACTGACATGCAAGGTTTCTGGTCCTTATTTTATTCTATTTATTTTATTTTATTTTTGAGACAGAGTCTTGCTCTGTCGCCCAGGCTGGAGTGCAGTGGCGGGATCTCGGCTCACCGCAACCTCCACCTCCTGGGTTCAAGCAATTCTCCTGCCAGAGTAGCTGGAATTACAGACACGCGCCACCACGCCCGGCTAATTTTTGTATTTTTAGTAGAGACGGGGTTTCGCCATGTTGGCCAGGCTGGTCTCAAATCCCTGACTTCAGGTCATCTGCCCACCTCAGCCTCCCAAAGTGCAGGGATTACAGGCGTGAGCCACCGCACCGGGCCAATTTCTGGTCTTTAAATGGCGATTTACCAAGAACCCCCCTGTGCCTCATTGTCTCGGGAAACTCTCGGCAGGTGGGGAGGTCATTTTTTGCAGGCACAGATCCCCACTCCAGCGCAGTCGGGGGCTTCTGGGCAGGACTTGGGGGTCTCCTAGAAGCATCCTCAGAGAGAGGCCGGCTGGCCTCATGGGTCCTGGCTAGTGGTCAGGCCAGGCTGTGCTGCCCCTTTTCTCTGCTG
>NW_012103031.1:3800650-3803159 GCF_000951045.1 Mandrillus leucophaeus | reverse complement strand
TGCTTCAGCTTCCCAAAGTGCTGGGATTACAGGCGTGAGCCACTGTGCCTGGCTTTTACGGAGTTTTAAATTTTCAGTTGGATGCTTATACATGTTCAGAGCATTTTGAAATAAGTACTCTTCTCATATTCAGTTCTTCGAATTGTATACCAGGAGCAAATAATATGGAAGGTTCTAGCAAATATCAGACATCCTCTCCATTTTTCTTATTTTAGCCAGTAATGACATACCAGATGAAGAAATCCATTCTCCATTTGCAACAATACTTCTGAGAACATTTTTTAATTACCTCCTGCATTTGGCGTACCACATTTATCACGAAGAATTCCAGTAAGTACTATTTCTGGACCCCCGTTGGGGGACGGGGCATGGCTAGATTGTATTATTGTCATAATGCCCTCTTTTCTTCAGCAGTCATTTTTATTTTTTTGGAAACAGAGTCTTGCTCTGTTGCCCCGGCTGGAGTGCAGTGGCATAATCTTGACTCAGTGCAACCTCTGCCTCCCAGGTTCAAGCAAGGCTCCTGGGTAGCTGGGATGACAGGCATGTACCACCATGCCTGGCAATTTTTTTTTGTTGTTGTTGTTGTTGTATTTTTAGTAGAGATGGGGTTTCACCATGTTGGCCAGGCTGGTTTCGAACTCCTGACCTCAGGTGATCCACCTGCCTCAGCCTCTCAAAGTGCTGGGATTACAGGCGTGAGCCACCGTGCCTGGCTTTTACGGAGTTTTAAATTTTCAGTTGGATGCTTATACATGTTCAGAGCATTTTGAAATAAGTACTCTTCTCATATTCAGTTCTTCGAATTGTATACCAGGAGCAAATAATATGGAAGGTTCTAGCAAATATCAGACATCCTCTCCATTTTTCTTATTTTAGCCAGTAATGACATACCAGATGAAGAAATCCATTCTCCATTTGCAACAATACTTCTGAGAACATTTTTTAATTACCTCCTGCATTTGGCGTACCACATTTATCACGAAGAATTCCAGTAAGTACTATTTCTGGACCCCCGTTGGGGGACGGGGCATGGCTAGATTGTATTATTGTCATAATGCCCTCTTTTCTTCAGCAGTCATTTTTATTTTTTTGGAAACAGAGTCTTGCTCTGTTGCCCCGGCTGGAGTGCAGTGGCATAATCTTGACTCAGTGCAACCTCTGTCTCTTATACACATCTAGATGTGTATAAGAGACAGCCCTTCATATTTGAATCTGTTCAATACTGCAAATATCTCTTGGGGTTTTTAATGCAGAAACAAATAATCACAACCAATTTTTCTTATGTCAGAATTTCATGTCTTTCTTACAGCAAAAGTGGTTTTATATCTTTTTTTTAAAAAAAATTTTATTTATGTATTTATTTTTTTGAGATGGAGTCTTGCTCTGTCACCCAGGCTGGAGTGCAGTGGTGCAATCTCGGCTCACTGCAACCTCCACCTCCCGGGTTCCGGTGATTCTCCTGCCTCAGCCTCAGCCTCCCAAGTAGCTGGGATTACAGGTGTCCGCCACCAAGCCCAGCCAATTTTTTGCATTTTTAGTAGAGATGGGATTTCACCATGTTGGCTAGGCTGGTCTTGAACTCCTGACCTCGAGTGATCTGCCCGCCTTGGCCTCCCAAAATGCTGGGATTATAGGTGTGAACCACTGACTCCAGCCTTCCCTTTCTATACTCTATACATTAGAAAGAAATTATTAAGTCTAGCCTGTGCTCAAGGAGAAGGGAATTAATTTCCCTCTTTTGGAGAAGTAATTATTGTATTTCTTGATCATTATCACAGAAAGAGAAGCCCATCTCTCTTCTTGTGTTTTACAAAACTGATGACTGAGAACATTCATCCAAATGCCTACCAGATAAAAGGTAAATACAAAACCAATAGGATTCGATTTACGGCCCCATTTTTTTTTTTTTTTCTCAAAATATAAATCTGGGCTGGGCGCAGTGGCTCACTCCTGCAATCCCAGCACTTTGGGAGGCCGAGGTGGGTGGACCACCTGAGGTCAAGGAGTTCAAGACCAGCCTGACCAACGTGGCAAAACCCTGTCTCTACTAAAAACACAAAAAATTAGCCAGGCGTGGTGGTGCATGCCTGTAATCCCAGCTACTCTGGAGGCTGAGGCAGGAGAATCGCTTGAGCCTGGAGGGCGGAGGTTGCAGTGAGCCAAGATCGTGCCAAAGCACTGCAGCCTGAGCAACAGCAAGACTCTGTCTTGGAAAAAAAGAAAAACAATAGGAGTGTATTTACTGCTATTTTTTTTTCCTCAAAATATAAATCTGTAATCATTTTTCGACCGTTGTATTTTTAGGCAATTTATTCCGTGAGCAACAGTGGACACTCTACTCTATGAATTACATGAATAAGTGCTGGGAGATTTATCTAGCTTACTGCAGACCCCACGCAGCGCCTCCCCACGAGCCTACGATGAAGATGAGACACTTCCTCTGGATGCTGAAAGTAACCACCTAAGTTCAATACTGGCTTTCTATTTACAGGCACTTTGATTTTAA
>NW_012103031.1:3799228-3800053 GCF_000951045.1 Mandrillus leucophaeus | reverse complement strand
GACCAACGTGTTGCCTGATCCTAGAATAGCAATAAAGCCAACTGAAATCTTTTTACAAAGGAAGGACTTTGGAAGGCTGAGGTGGGTGGATCACCTGAGGTCAGGAGTTTGAGACCAGCCTGGCCAACACTGAAACCCCGTTTCTACTAAAAATACAAAAAAAAATTAGCCAGGTGTGGTGGCGGGAGCCTGTAATCCCAGCTACTTGGGAGGCTGAGGCAGGAGAATTGCTTGAACCCGGGAGGCAGAGGTTGTAATGAGCTGAAATCGTGCCACTGCACTCCAGCCTAGGCAACAAGAGCAAAACTCTGTCTCAAAAAAAAAAAAAAAAAGGAAGTGGGGAGGATCAATGTCATTTAAAACAATTACAGTTTATTGAAAATGGAATTTTCAAAAGTTATTACTTGGGAAAATAGTGACAACATCTTATTTATACAGTGTTCTCATACTATTGGTTGTTTTTGTTCCATGATATATATATATTTTTTAAGACGGAGTCTCGCTCTTTCGCCAGGCTGGAGTGCAGTGGTGCGATCTCGGCTCACTGCAACGTCTGCCTCCTGGGTTCAAGCAATTCTCCTGCCTCAGCCTCCCGAGTAGCTGGGACTACAGGCGTGCATGACCATATTAAGCTGATTTTTGTATTTTTAGTAGAGACGGGGTTTCACTGTGTTAGCAAGGATGGTCTCGATCTCTTGACCTCGTGATCCGCCTGCATTGATCTCCAGGTGTGAGCCACTGTGCCTGGCCTGTTCCATGATACTTTTAATTTGTACTTGTGGGAATACAAATGATTAAACAGAATCAAATACTAATGCTAAGGAG
>NW_012103031.1:3791440-3793317 GCF_000951045.1 Mandrillus leucophaeus | reverse complement strand
GGAGTGAGCCAGTACACCTGGCCCTTTTCAGTTTTTCGTTTGTTTCAAGCATGTTTGCAATTGCCCATTGAAGTTTTTATTTTATTTTATTTTATTTTTATTTTTGACAGAGTCTTGCTCTGTCGCTCAGGCTGGAGTGCAGTGACATGATCTGGGCTCACTGCAACCTCCGCCTCCTGGGTTGAAGGGATTCTTCTGCGTCAGCCTCCCGAGTAGCTGGGATTACAGGTGCACGCCGCCACGCCCAGCTAATAGAGACAGAATTTCACCATGTTGCCCAGGCTGGTCTCAAACTCCTGAGCTCAGGTGATCCACCCATCTCGGCCTCCCACAGTGCTAGGATTAGAGGCATGAGCCGCCGCACCCAGCCTCATTGAAGCGTTTTTGTGATGACTGTCTTACAGTCTCTGTCCGTCAATTGTAACATCTCTGTTGTCTTAGCGATGGCATCTGTGGACTCTCTTTTTTCATTCAGTTTGAGATCTTCCTGGTTCTTAGTATGAGTGTGTTTTTCTGTTTTTTGTTTTTTTGCTTTTTTTTTTTGGAGGCAGAGTGTTGCTCTGTCTCCCAGACTGGACTGCAGTGGCATGATCTCGGCTCACTGCAACCTCTTCCTCCTGGTTCAAGGGATTTTCCTGCCTCAGCCTCCCAAGTAGCTGGGATTACAGGCACCTGCCACCATGCCAGGCTAATTTTTATATTTTTAGTAGAGATGGGGTTTCACCATGTTGCCCAGGCTGGTCAGTATGAGTGATTTTTTAAAAAATATTGAAACCTGAACATTTGAGTACAGTAAGTCCTCACTTAACGTTTTTGTTTTTTACTTTTTTTTTTTTTTTTTGAGACAGAGTCTTACTCGGTCGCCAGGCTGGAGTGCAGTGGTGCAATCTCAACTCACCGCAACCTCTGCCTCCCGGGCTCATGTGATTCTCCTGCGTTAGCCTCCCAACTAGCTGGGATTATAGGTGCCTGCCACTACGCCCGGCTAATTTTTGTATTTTTAGTAGAGACGGGGTTTTGCCGTGTTACCGAGGCTGATCGATATGAGTGATTTTTTAAAATAATATTGAAACCTGAACATTTGGGTACAGTAACTCCTCACTTAACATTATTATTATCGAGACGGAATCTTGCTCTGTCACCCAGGCTGGAGTACAGTGGCGCGATCTGAGCTCACTGCAACCTCTGCCTCCTGGGCTCAAGTGATTCCCCTGCCTCAGCCTCCCGAGTAGCTGGGACTACAGGCACCCACCATGCCCAGCTAATTATTTTGTGTTTTTAGTAGAGCTGGGGTTTCCGCATGTTGGCCAGGATGGTCTCGATCTCTTGACCTCATGATCCGCCTGCCTCGGCCTCCCAAAATGCTGGGATTACAGGTGTGAGCCACCTAACATTATTAACATTATCGATTATTGATAGGTTCTTGGAAACTGTGACTTTAACCAATGCGAAGAGCGTAACTCTTCTTCATGTCAATTGTAGTAAAACCGGTTTTGTTGTGCAGTACGTTGTTTCCCCAGGTGCTTTTCAGCCTACAGCATTGTGTTCATATTTCACACCTGGAGCATGTTCTGTTCTCCCATGTTCTATGTCCTGTTCTGTGCCAAAAAATACTTTACTGTTATTTTGGAGGTGCTAGAGAAGGGATAGAGAGAGGTGTGTGTGTGTGTGTGTGTGTGTGTGTGTGTGTGTGTGTGTGAGACAGAGTCTTGCTCTGTCACCCTGGCTGGAGTGCAGTGTTGTGATCACAGTTCACTGTGGCCTCAAACTCCTGGACTTCAGTGATCCTCCCACCTCAGCCTCCTGAGTGGCTGGGACTGAGGCATGCACCACCATGCTCGGCCTACATTTTTAATTTTTGTAGAGACAGGGTCTTG
>NW_012103031.1:3789880-3791110 GCF_000951045.1 Mandrillus leucophaeus | reverse complement strand
AAAAGAAAAAAGATATTAATTTCTGGTACACTTTCTTAATTATTGTATTGATATAAATTGACATTAAAATATGTAGCTGTTCACAATTATAGGCAGTTATGGTTTGATTTTGTTTTTTACAGGACTTTAAAATGATAAATAAAGAATTAACAGCAGCTATATTTATGGAGGTCATAGCAGAGGATAATCCTTTCATATATGATGGAACTGACAGCAGCTTTGAACCTGAGGTTTGTAAAGAGCTGTCACAAACGGTACAGATCCAATTCAGGCGTTGGTTTTGCCATGGATACCAATAACAAAGAACCAAGAGTTTTTTTCTTTTTTTCATTAGCCTTTTCGTTTACACTTTTTTTTTTTTTTTGAGACGGAGTCTTGCTTTGTCGCCCAGGCTGGAGTGTAGTGGCACAATCTCGGCTCATTGCAAGCTCTGCGTCCTGGGTTCACGCCATTCTCCTGTCTCAGCCTCCTGAGTAGCTGGGACTACAGGCGCCGCCACCACTCCTGGCTAATTTTTTCTTTTTTTTGGTATTTTTTTTAGTAGAGATGGAGTTTCACCATGTTAGCCAGGGTGGTCTCGATTTCCCAACCTCGTGATCTGCCTGCCTTGGCCTCCCAAAGTGCTGGGATTACAGGCGTAAGCCACCACACCAGGCCTTCAGCGGATTTTTTAAAAACAATTTTTTGTACAGAATGGGTCTCACTGTGTTGCCCAGGCTGGTCTCAAACTACTGGGCTCAAACGATCCTCCTGCCTCAGCCTCGTAACGTGCTGAGATTACAGATGTGAGCCACTGTGACCAGTCTAAGAACCAAGATTTGATTGAAAGCAGTCTGAACACAAGTGCAGAATATATGTGTGTGTGTGTCTGTGTGCGTGTCTGTGCATGTGTGTGTCTGTGTGCACATGTCTGCATGTCTGTGTGCAAACGTGTACGTATTCAGATATCAGGAAATAATGAACACCAATCCATCAATGCTCTGTCTCCAGGTGTGTCCGAATGATGGAAACTCTGTGTTTTCTTTTATTTCAGCTGGTTTTCCTGGAATTCTTTGAAGCTCTCTTAAGCTTTGCATTCATCTGTGTTACTGACCAAATGACTAAATCCTATGCAAATGTTCCAACTGATGATGTGTCTGGAAATAAACAGGAAACTATTTATACAATACTAAATCAGGTAACACAATGTCTTAGAATTAGGTAATCTTAGAATTACAGAGCAAGGAGGGC
>NW_012103031.1:3789237-3789610 GCF_000951045.1 Mandrillus leucophaeus | reverse complement strand
AAAAAAAAGACAGAGCAAGGAATGACTTTATTCTGGAATGGTTAAACCATCATCAAAACTATCTTGGTTTTACTAACCCTGTTATGCCCAGACCGTTTGTTCCCCAAAGAAGACCACCAGAGTCCAGAGTCAAAGCCAAGCGGCAAGGATCTTTACTACAAGTTTGAACCTGGTCCTTCCATTACACAGCATACAAGAGGGCCCCGAACAATGCGAACGTTTGCTTTTTATAGCCCGAAAGTTGCAGGGGAACAAAGAAATTCTTTTGGCTCCCGCGTTTTCAGTAACCTTGAACGGCTGTCCCCTTATCGGAGACTTTCCAGGTGGTGTTTGTACTGGGCTCCGGGAGTTGGAGAGATATATGGTGGTATGT
>NW_012103031.1:3785283-3785869 GCF_000951045.1 Mandrillus leucophaeus | reverse complement strand
CCCGCCTTGGCCTCCCAAAGTGCTAGGATTACAGGCCTGAGCCACTGTGTCTGGCCTTTTTGTATTTTTTTGTAGAGATGGGGTTTTGCCATGTTGCCCAGGCTGGTCACAAACTCCTGAGGTCAAGTGATCCTCCTGCCTCAGTGTCCCAAAGTGCTGGGATTACAGGTATGAGCCACCGCGCCCGGCCAACATGTCTTTTTCACATTTTGGAAGTGTGTACAGATTTTTTTTAAGTTTGGGAAAATGAGTTTCCTGGCTGTGACCCAGAAAGTGGACTCTTAGCCACAGCAGATTTCATAATGAAGGTCACAGTGCATACCGACATGCTGGGTGGGCCACTAGACCACACATGAGAAAATCAGAGGTATTGGCCGGGCGTGGTGGCTCACACCTGTAATCCCAGCACTTTGGGACGCTGAGGCCAGCAGATCATGAGGTCAGGAGATCGAGACCATCCTGGCTAACATGGTGAAACCCGGTCTCTAATTAAAAAATAAAAAAAAAAAATTAGCCGGGCATGGTGGCAGGCGACTGTAGTCCCAGCTACTCGGGAGGCTGAGGCAGGAGAATGGCGTGAACCTGG
>NW_012103031.1:3779767-3782193 GCF_000951045.1 Mandrillus leucophaeus | reverse complement strand
GGGAGGGGCACGGCAGGGGGGAGGGGGCACGGCAGGGAGGAGGGGACACAGCAGCAGGTGAACAGCGCTAATAGTGTTTTTGGGTGTTTACCTGGTGCTGAGCCGTCCCCAGGGACCAGCTCAGCGTCCCGATGACCTTCAGGTACTGCAATTCTCTCTAGGAGGGAAGCCAGGCCCAGGAAGGTTAAATAACTTGGCCACAGCTGCATTAGCAGTAAGTCGTGGAGCGGGGGGATTTGTGCCCAGGCAGTTTGACTCCAGAATTAGCACCCGTTACCACAAGCTCTGCTTCTTCCCACTTATGAGGTCTAAGTGACAGGAAGGGCGTCTGGCCGGGGTGGGGCCCTGGCGTTTATTCTGGGTGAGGTGGGATGGGATGGGACAGCGTCTGAGCAGAGGCGTCAGGAGGCTCTGTGGCTTCACTGTTGAGAAACCAGCGAGGAAGCTCTTGGAACCATCCCGGTGGGAGGCGATGGTGACTGGGACTAAGGTGGGCTGAGGTCTGAGGTGTTTTGAAGGCTGCGGGGGTTGAGAGGGAAGGAGAAGGCAAAGATGAGTCCACAGTGTTTTGGTTGAGCATTGGAAGAATAGAGTGGCCATTTAAGATGATGTGGAAGACGGAGGCAGGGGGCTGAGTTTGGGGAGCAAAATTAAGTGGTTGATTTTGGACAAGTTAAGCTTAAGGTGCCTGAATTGAGGCCCAAGTAGCACAGCCAGAGGCAAGACTGGAGTTCAAGGGCAAACTCCAGCTGGAGGTGGAAATGTGGGCGTCAGGGCCGGCGCAGTGGCTCACGCCTGTAATCCCAGCACCTTGGGAGAGGTGGGTGGGTCACTTGAGGTCAGGAGTTTGAGACCAGCCTGGCCAACATGGTGAAACCCTGTCTCTACTAAAAAATACAAAAATTAGCCAGGCCTGGTGGCAGGTGCCTGTAATCCCAGCTATTCAGGAGGGTGAGGCAGGAGAATTGCTTGAACCCGGGAGGCAGAGGTGGCAGTGAGCTGAGATCCTGCCAGTGCACTCCAGCCTGGGCAACAGAGCGAGATTCTATCTCAAAAAATATAATAATTAAAGCCATTAATATATGAATCTATGGTTAACTTTTATACAATAAATACTGTGCCAACAGACCCAGGGGACATTTTCAAGTTTTTGGGTTTTTTATTTTGTTTTTTTTGAGAGCCTTTCAGTAATACAATAATTCTGTTATTCATTTTCTTAATAGTATAAATATTTTATTCAGGTTAAAAATAGTCAAATTGGCTGGGTGCGTGGCTCACACCTGTAATCCCAGCACTTTGGGAGGCCGAGGTGGGCAGGTCGCCTGAGGTCAGGAGTTTGAGACCAGCCTGGCCAATATGGTGAAACCCTGTCTCTACTAAAAATACAAAAATTAGCCAGGTGTGGTGGCGCATGCCTGTAGTCCCAGCTACCCAGGGAAGCTGAGGCAGGAGAATCGCTGGAACCCGAGAGGTGGAGGCTGTAGTGAGCCGAGATCGCTCCATTGCACTCCAGCCTGGGCAACAGAGTGAGACTCTGTCTCCAACAACAACAAAAAAAAAACAAATGAAAGGCAAATTAGCTCAAGGAGAACAGCCTCATTAATAATTTTCTAATTATAGTGTAAACAAGTAGTTTTAAGCCCACAATGATGTAAAAGTAACATTTTGCTTCATGATTTTTTTTAAATGTAAAAGCCCAAGATCAAGAAGTCTCTAAGTGATGAAAGAGTCTCCAAAATGAATTTTCAATCTACTGGAAAAGGGGTCACCTTTTTTTCATCTGAGAGCGGTGAGTGTTTCAATGATAGAACCTTAATATTTACAAACTGTTGCTTATGAATTACATAATGTCTAGACAGTTTTACAACCATCTTTTTTAAATTTTTATTTTCCTAGAGGCAGAGTCTCGCTATGGTGTCCAGGCTGGTCTTGAACTCCTGGGCTCAAGCAATCCTCCCACCTCGGCCTCCTGAGTAGCTGGGATTACAAGCAGGCGTCACCACACCCAGCACAACTGTCTTTTTAAACAATGAGGCTGGTATAGCTGCTTCCATTTCTCCTCCCTGGTTTGGAGTTCAAATTCAAGGCGTGACCTTGCGGTGCTGACTCAGTCTGTGAGGGCAGAGGCGGGGATGGGACAGCTGGGCCTCCCCTGGGCCCTGCACGCCCATCTCAGAGTCTGCTGCTGTTGACTGTATTGTTTCTTCCAGGCGACTTTTCTCTCTCCAGGGTCTCATTCTCTTTGAGTTTTAAAGGTGCTCAAATTAAAACCAACAAACAATCCTTATTCACTTCCTCATCCTCCTCTTTCATTATGTTTTCCTTTATCCTGGGAAGATGGCTCTCGAGGCCTCTCTCTCTGCTGACTGCACCTCCTCCCTTCTGGTTTGATTCCTCAGCCCTGTCTGCATGAACTTCCAACCTCA
>NW_012103031.1:3776597-3777618 GCF_000951045.1 Mandrillus leucophaeus | reverse complement strand
GTGTGGGTGTGTGGGGGGTGTGTAGTGTGGGTGTGTGTAGGTGGGTGTGGGGGGGTGTTTGTGTGTGTGTGATTTCGAGACAAAATCTTGCTCTGTTGCCCAGGCTCGAGTGCAGTGGCATAATCTTGGCTCACTGAAGGCTCTGCTTCCTGGGTTCAAGTGATTCTCCTGCCTCGGCCTCCCAAGCAGCTGGGATTACAGATGCACACTGCCAAACCCGGCCAATCTTTTAGTAGAGACAGGGTTTCACCGTATTGGCCAGCCTGGTCTCACACTCCTGGCCTCAAGTGATCCACCCGCCTCATTCTCTGAAACTTCTGGGATTACAGGCATGAGCCAACGTGCCTGGCCTGTTATTTATTTCTTTAGAGATGGGGTCTCACTATGTTGCCCAGGCTGGTCTCAAACTCCTGGGCTCAGGTGATCCGCCCACCTTGGCCTCCCAAAGTGCCAAGATTACAGGCGTGAGCCACTGTGCCTGATTCTGTTCACTGTCTTGACTGAGGCGATGGTTTCACAGGTATAGACGTGTGAAAACACATCCAAGGGTACACTTAGTGTGTAGTTCATTGTAAATCAGTTACACCCCATTAACATAATATGTGTGTGTGCGCGTGTGTGCGCCTGTGTGGATCTCTGTGGAAACCAGAAGCCCTCTGACGCATGTGTTTGTTCTTGCCTAGGACGCCCAGAGCAAGAGTCCCAGCGCAGTCCTGAGCCATGAATCGGATGCTGCTCACTCTGACAGTGCCAGGTCATCTACCAGCAAGTTAGAGCTCTGGCCTGATGTTAACAAAATAAGGAAATCAGAGGTTTGTCTTGGCAACTAACCGTGTAGAGACCCGGTACCGAGTGACCGCTCTGTGAAGAGCTCTTTTCCATGCGCTGGGGGCCTGGCACCGAACAGAAACCCACGCCCTCATGGACACTATGTTCCAGTGCGGAGGGGACACGGCAGGGAGGAGGGGACACGGCAGGGGGGAGGGGACACGGCAGGGAGGAGGGGCACGGCAGGGGGAGG
>NW_012103031.1:3767623-3771862 GCF_000951045.1 Mandrillus leucophaeus | reverse complement strand
CAGCACGGCCAACATAGTGAAACTCCATCTCTACTAAAAATAAAAAAACTAGCCGGGTGTGGTGGCGCTCGCCTGTAGTCCCAGCTACTCAGGGCTGAGGTGGGAGAACTGCTTGAACCCCAGAGGCAGAGGTTGCAGTGAGCTGAGACCACGCCACTCCCCTCCAGCCTGGGCGACAGAGTGAGCTGAGACCATGCCGCTGCCCTCCAGCCTGGGCAACAGAGTGAGCCGAGACCACGCCAGTGCACTCCAGCCTGGGTGACAGAGTGAGCTGAGACCACGCCACTGCCCTCCAGCCTGGGCGACAGAGTGAGACTCCGTCTCAAAAAAAAAAAAAAAAAAAAAAAGGAAAGGAAAATCTCTTCCCTCACCTTCCCCTCTAGATCCCACTTTCCTTCCCTGCTCCCTTTGCTGATGCATCTTAGGGAGCTGTATACATGCAACGCCTTCTCCGGGACCTCTCCTGTGTCTTCTTAGCTTGCTCCACGTGGGACTGCCCTCCCCAGGCCACTGAAGGCCCCTCTTCATCAGCAGTGCCTCCATGTTGCCACCCCCAGGAATCCTGCCGTCCCTTGAACCTATCTCTCCATAGTCAGGAAAACCGTCAGCTTCTTGAAACACTCTTCGCGTTCGGCCTCTGCGACCCCTCGATGTCTTTGGTTTCTTCTCCATCTGGCGCGAATCTGTGGGTTGTCATTTTCTCCCGCAGAGCTTGGCATCCCAGCAGAGACAGGGCGTTCCTGCAGTGCCGTAACAAGATACGCAGTTCCTGGAACAGAACTAGAACTGGAAGTGGAACCCCAGCTAATGTGCTTTCCTGTTGATCTGATTATCTCTAGTCCCAGCTCCAGCTGGATTTTGCCCTGGATCTCTCTGGTCATTCCTTAAGTCTGGTGTGCCATTCACCAAGCCTGTGGCTCCTGCCCTTTCTCCTGTCGAGGACCCCCTTGACCCACGTGGCATCTCTTCCAGTACCATTTCATCTGATTGTTGCATGTGGCAGCCGTGACTTACTGTCCTCCAGCTTGTAGGTTTCTAGTTGAGAGTTCATGAATGAACATAAGACAATGTTGCCGCCAGGTGCAGTGGCTCACAGCTGTAAGCCCAGAACTCTGAGAGGCCACGGCAGGAGGATCACTTGTGCCCAGGAGTCTGAGACCAGCCTGGGCAACATAGCAAGCCCCTGTCTCTACAAAAAAAAGCAGAATTCACCAGGTATGGTGGCACACTCCTGTACTCCCAGCAGCTTGGGAGCCTGAGGCAGGATTGACTCAGGAGCTTGAGGCTGCAGTGAGCCATGATTGCACCACTGCACTCCAGCCTGGGTGCCAGAGCGAGACCCTGTCTCCAAGCGAAAAAAAGGAATCTTCCTTCACACTCAGTCTTGTTCCTACCTTAGAGTCCTGGATTGCATATAATTTGATTTTCTGAATTTTAAAATCTTCCAAGTAACCTGGATAACTGGAATTGCTTAAAAAGATGGAAAACATTGTGGTAGTTTAAGATTTAGAGATTCTTTAGCCTAGACAAGAAAGATAGAGAGGGGTAACTGTAACTACTAGGAACTTCCTTTTGCGAGAGTGACCGGTTGTCTAGTTCTCCAGGAGAGAGGATTCACTCAGGTACACAGCTATCCTTGTCTTAAAGGGGTTTCAAACTCTGAATAAATACAAGATGTCGAATAGTTTGTCCCCAAGACCTAGGCCCGGTGCGGTGGGTCACGCCTGCAATCCCAGCACTTTGGGAGGCCAAGACGGGAGGATCACTAGAGCTCAGGAATTTGAGGCCACGGGCAACATAGCGAAACCTTGTCTCTACAACAAAAACAATGATTAGCTGGGCGTGGTGGCACCCGCCTGTGGTCCCAGCTACTTGGGAGGCTGAGGTGGGAGGATCATCTGAGCCCAGGAGTTGGAGGCTGCAGTGAGCCATGATGGTGCCCCTGCACTGCAGCCTGGATGACAGAGCGAGATCTTGTCTCACAACTAAAAAAATTAGCCTTGTGTGTGGCGCATTGCTCTCTTCTCAGCTGTCAGGGAGGCTAAGATGGGAGGATCACTTGAGCCCAGGAGTTCCTCCAGGCTTCAGTGAGCCATGGTCATGCCACTGTACTCCAGCCTGGGCAACAGAGTGAGACCTTGTCTCCAAAAAAAAAAAAAAAAAAAAAAAAAAGCAAGAAACAAGGATTTATTATTCTTGAAAACATGGAAAATTAAAATATCAGAAAACCCACATTCTTAAGATATTTAGAAAAAAAAAGAGGTGGCCAGGTACAGTGGCTCATGCCTGTAATCCCAGCACTCTGGGAGGCTGAGGTGGGTGGATCACCTGAGGTTAAGAGTTCCAGACCTGCCAGGCCAACATGGTGAAACCCCATCTCTGCTATAAATACAAGTATCAGCCGAGTGTGATGGCGCATGCCTGTAGCTACTCGGGAGCTCGGGAGGCTGAGGCATGAGAATCACTTGAACTCAGGAGGTGGAGGTTGCAGTGAGCTGAAATCATGCCACTGCACTCCAGCCTGGGCGACAGAGTGAGACTCTGTCTCCAAAAAAAACCAAGGCAGCAGGAAACTCAAAGGGAAGGTTGATAATCCCAGCCAGGGTCTACTGAGCCCCTGCCTTGTTCCAGGCAGTCATGGGAGCAGCGTCCTTTCTCCTCTCCCTTCTCCTGGCCGAGGAGCAGGGGGCCCACCGCAGGGAGGCCAGAACGAGAAAAAGCACGCAGACTCCCAGTTTACAGCAGGATTGCATTCATGTTCAGCTTCATGAAACTCTATTCCAGAGAAATACGAGAGACCCAAGGATGATTAAAAGGAAGAGTTCAACACATGGGTCAGTAGTACGTACGTCTTCTTTGTGAACACGCTCTTTCACGCGTATAAACGTGAAGAAGCTATCAAGGAGAAAATAAGGGAAGAGAGGTTACGCAGCACAGCACGGGCCCAGCAGCGGAAGATGGAAGATGATGAACTGGAAGCAAGGTAACTTACGAGGTCCCTCCTCTCCTTCCCGAGCTGCTCGCTCTCCATCCTGTGTTCTGTAGCTGCCAGAATGCATCAGGACCAAGTGCTTTCCGGACAAGCCTATAATTTCCTAAGGGCGTCTTTGACATAAAAAGGAATGAGTATTTGGTCTCTGTTCCTGGCAGAGCACCTGAAGCCTTTGTAACTTCCTGAGTAAATGGGGTAATGGGAGCATCTTTGGTTCTAATATTTGGTCTTAGTTTCTAGTTTTTTATTTTTTTTTTAGACAGGGTCTCACTGTCGCCCAGGCTGGAGTGGAGTGGTGTGATCTCAGCTCACTGCCGCCACTGCCTCCTGGGTTCAAGTGATTCTCTTGCCTCAGCCTCCCGAGTAGCTGGGATTAGAAGCATGCACCACCACGCCTGGCTAATTTTTGTATTTTTAGTAGAGACAGGGTTTCACCAACTTGTCCATGCTGGTCTCGAACTCCTGACCTCAAGTGATTCGCCCGCCTTGGCCTCCCAAAGTGCTGGGATCACAGGGGTGAGTCACTGCATGCAGCCATTTTCTAGTTCTTGCCCCAAGGGCTTCAATAGCTGTGGACTGTCAGGGTAATGACTGGCTTTTGTATGATGAGATGACTGGGGGCCAGGGGAGGGGCCCTCGATAGCTTCTTGCTGGAGCTGGTTGCCAGGGAACCAACCAGGAGATTAGCGGATTGGGACTTTCAGCTCCAGCGCAACCTCCCAGGAAGGAAGAGGGGCTGGAGCTCGAGTTCAATAACTGATAGCCAGTGACTTAATCGGGTCTACATATTGGACCCTCCATAAAATCCCCAAACGAGCTGGGCATCATGGCACATGTCCGTAACCCCGGCACTTTGGGGGACCAAGGCAGGGGGATCACTTGAGTTTGAGACCAGCCTGGGTAATACAGCAAGCCCTCATCTCTACAAAAAATACAGAAATTAGCCAGATGTGGTGGCAGGCGCCTGTAGTCCCAGCTACTTTGGATGCTGAGGCAGGAGGATTGCTTGAGCCTGGGAGTTGAGGCTGCAGTGATGTGTTTGTGCCACTGCACTCCAGCCTGGGCAACACAGCAAGACTCTATCTCAAAATTATATATAATATTATATATGTATACACACACACACGCACACATATCTAACTTTGGGAGGCCGAGGTCGGTGGATCACCTGAGGTCAGGAGTTTGAGACCAGCCTGGCCAACCTGGTGAAACCCATCTCTACTAAAAATACAAAATATTAGCTGGGC
>NW_012103031.1:3762784-3764757 GCF_000951045.1 Mandrillus leucophaeus | reverse complement strand
AAGAGAAAAGGGACCAAATGTTGAAAATGTTGAGAGGCACCTGCTTACAATCTCAGCAGACATTTGTTCTATTTCTCATGTTTCTATTTTTTAACCAGGTTTAATACAGTGAAAAAACAACTTTTCCATATCAGCAGCATTAAAATTCTCCTGAAATACCAAATCCTACTTACCGTTTACTTCAATCAGGTTTGCATTTTTTTGATTCAAAATAACATAGAGCTCCCGCCGATCAGACTTCTTTCCAACAACCCAGTAATCACTCATGGCCTTCACGATGATCTCCTCATCCTCATCCACTCTGCAAGAGGAGAGTTCAGAAAGCGCCGTTCGTTATTCACATGGCTAGACGGGGAAAGCAAGCATTCCAAAACGAGAACAGGAAATGGAACGGGCGCACATGGCATTTAAAAGGCTCAGGGAGTCCTGGGCGAGGGAACCGGTGACTTAGGGGCTCCCAAGTGTGTGTCTGGAAGTGGCGCCCATGAAGGTGGTTCAAGCTTGAACCCCATGGAAAGGGCTCTGGGTCATTTGGCTTTGAAGGGACTTTCCGTGTCTTTTTTCTTAGAAAGGGGACACCTGATTGGAGAAGTGGCTGGAATCACCTGGTGAAGTCACTGTTGATGTCACCGAGAATCTTCATTAAATCCGGGTGCACGGAAGTGAGTGACACACTGGGTGTTTTCCTCATGTGAACTGTGCTCTTCTCGGCCAGATTCATGTGGTTGAAGTAAATAAACTTAAACTGGGGTTCTTTCTCAGACCTGTACAAACATGTCACAAAGACGGTTAAACTGGGGTTCTTTCTCAGACCTGTACAAACATGTCACAAAGATGGTAATACCCTGGATGGATATAGCCAAACAATACAACTAGATTCTTTTTTAAAATTTTTTTGAGATGGAGTCTCACTGTCACCCAGGCTGGAGTGCAGTGACACAGTCTCGGCTCACTGCAATCTCCACCTCCTGGGTTCAAGCGATTCTCCTGCCTCAGCCTCCTGAGTAGCTGGGATTACAGGTGCCTCCCACCATGCCCGGGTAAGTTTTGTATTTTTAGTAGAGACAGGGTTTCACCATGTTGGCCAGGATAGTCTTGATCTCCTGACCTTGTGATCCGCCCACCCCGGCCTCCCAAAGTGCAGGGATTACAGGCTTAAGTGCCCATGCCCGGCCCACCCCTCTTTTTCTAAACAAAGTTTCACGGGAGCATCGCCATCGCCACACGTTCACGTGTTGTCTGCTTTCCCACCAAAATGACACTTGAGTAGTTGTAACACATACATCTACATACAGCCCGGGACGCCTGAAATGCTTCTTATTTGGTCCTTTACCGAAAAAGGCTGCCGACCCTGCGTTAGGAGAGTAACATCTCATTCCTCCCCCAGTGCGGGGAAGGAGCGTCCCGTGGAAATGAACCTGCCTCGTGACCGAAGCCTACGACAATATGTATGTAACAAAGCTTTTCCTCCTATCATCCCCAGTGGAAATCATCGTAAAACACAGTCGCCTTTTCCACTGCAGTCTAATGAACATTTTAAATGGGATACACTTTTTATTTCCTAAACTGACTAGGCAGTGCTGTGACACTGCCTCCCAGGTCAGCGTCTGTGACCTCCTTGGGGACCTAGTGGGAAAAGCTCAGCCTCGCCCCTCCCAGGGCCCCTCCCCTCCCCTCACTGCACCCTCACTGCACACCCTGGGCCTGGGATGGAGCCGAGCACAGCCCCGCCCCGGGCTCAGAAGCCTCCTCTACTTGCTTCGGGGTTAGCAGCCATGTTCTGGAGGGCTGGGGGTGCCAGAAATCCGACCTCCGGACAAGTGGGGTACTACTGAAATACTCTACATCTAGGCAAAGAAAGAACGTGGAGGATTTAGTTTCCAGGACATGAAAAGAAACTTCTTATAAAACCAGATTTTGTTTTCAGTAGCTCCCTAAGGCTAAGGAAAGTATAATGACAAGAAAAACTGGAA
>NW_012103031.1:3759390-3762359 GCF_000951045.1 Mandrillus leucophaeus | reverse complement strand
CCACTGCACTCCAGCCTGGGCAACAGCAGGAGACCCTGTCTCCAAAAACCCACAAAAAAACAAAAACAACAGGTGACACGTTCTCTATGGTCTTTCCATCTGTTAGTTGATAACCTGCATGATCCAAATCGATTTAACTCACTATGCCTCCTTCACAAAGGAAAACCTGGTATTTTCATGGCCAAAGAATTCAATGATTCAGCAGCACTGTCAACATGTAAGCTACTGGTGGCTCATGCCTATAATCCCAGCACTTTGGAAGGTCTAGGTGGGTGGATCACCTGAGGTCAGGAGTTCAAGACCAGCCTGGCCAACATGGTAAAATCCCATCTCTACAAAAATAAAAAATTACCTAGGCATGATGGCACCCAGCTACTCCGGAGGCTGAGGCAGGAGAATCACTTGAGCCTGGGAGGGTGGAGGTTGCAGTGAGACAAGATCGTGCCATTGCACTCCAGCCTGGGCGACCGAGCGAGATTCCATCTCAAAGAAAACCCAAAACAACAACATATGAACACTAAGAACATGAGCTTATGCAGAAATGCACAGTATTTTAGTAACTTCTCCAATGTGTAGAGAGCCCATTTAAAAGCAGGACTCAACTTCGCAAAGGGCTTTCCATGTCCTCACTTTTCACTTTATAATAACTATTTTATATTGAGAAAAGATAGGGAAGGCCGGGTGCTGTGGCTCACACCTGTAATCCCAGCACTTTGGGAGGCTGAGGTGGGTGGATCACTTGAGGTCAGGAGTTCAAGACCAACCTGGCTAACATGGTGAAACCCTGTCTCTACTAAAAATATAAAAATTAGCCCGGCATGGTGGTACATGCCTATAATCCCAGCTACTCGAGAGGCTGAGGCATGAGAATCGCTTGAACCTGGGAGGCGGAGGCTGCAGTGAGCTGAGATCAGGCCACTGCATACTCCAGCCTGGGCAACAGAGTGAGACTTTGTCTCAAAAGCTAGGGAGGAAGAATTCAAGGACGTTTCAGTGTCTAGAGAGTTGGAGGAGCGAATCCCGCTTCTCTCACTCAGTGTAGACCCTTCAGGCTGCCACATTGAGTACCCAGGCCCAATGCCCCACATCCCAGCCAGTTTCCCCTACACATTTTCACACAACGAGAGGCAAAATGCTTTCAGTCTGCGCACACCAAAACCATGCTGACTACTGCCCATGTGAATGTAACCATCTGGGCCAGTGAAATGGGATGTTCCAATCAGCAGGGAGCTGAGGGAAGGTATTTAACAGAAGACCCAGCCCCAGCTGCCATCACGGGGCAGAAAAACTCAGGTCGGCTTCCCCAGGACCCTTTCCAACAGGCCTGAATGGCACGTATCACCGTTCTCTAGATCCCACGAGAGCACAGGACTGTTACCACCACCCACATCTGTAAGTAAAACTACACGTGTTTTAAAAGCCGCTCAATGCGTGAACATGAACAGAAAGCCAAGTACAAACCCAGACATCCTCTTGTTGATGTTAAACTGCTCGCAGATGTCAGAGGCCAGCACCGTGAGCTGGGGCCCGACGACGCTGTCCAGTCTTCGGCAAAAATCCAGCGTTGGCTGGATAGAGGCTGGCAAGTCATGACAAAACAAACCGGTAAGATTCATGTGACTGTCCGATGCTGAACAACTGTATTCAAATGAAAACGTCACTGATCTGGGAAAGCAAACGATGAAACGCTCAGGCCCCTCCTGCTCCTCAAATACAAGAGAAGCAGAAGATGGAAAACCGCTTACGTTTGAGATGGAAAAAGGCAAAGACCTCTCACTGTGGAAAGGTGACTGAGGTGGACCCTGTGGGGTGGTAAACGGCTGCCGACCCCAGAAACGCCTCAGAAGGTCGTGTGTGTATTTAACAAACATTCCACAGCACTCACGGGCCAGGTGCTGTTTGGTGCTTCACACACACGACCTCATTCCATCCTCAGAGCCCCCCGGGAGAGGTGCCACCGCTGTCTCCAGCTCGCGGTCGGCGGGGCACAGAAAGATGCCCACATTCTGCTGACAAGTGGGACGACTAGGACTTAAAAAATACGAGCAATGGCTAGTTCAGGAGCCAGGGGGGTCCCAGATGGGGAACAGGCTCCTCTCTGTGCCTCTACATTGCTGACGACAACACATTTATCATTTAATGGGCTGGGTGTGGGGGTTCCCGCCCGAAATCCCAGCACTTTGGGAGGCTAAGGTGGGGGGATCACTTGAGCCCAGGAGTTTGACACTAGCCTGGCCAACACAGCGAGACCCTGTCTAAACAACAACAACAACAACATTAGCTGGGTGCGGCCGTGTGGGCTGGCAGGTCCCAGCAAGCTGAGAGGCCCAGATGGGAAGATCACTTAAACGCAGGAGGTCGAGGCTACAGTGAGCTACGATCGTGCCACTGCGCTCCAAGAGTGAAACCCCGTCTCAAACAAAAAAACCCCAAACAACTGAAACCCCCAAAACATATAAGAACAGGATGCAGCAAAGTACAAAAAGCTTAGGCTGAAATGAGACGAAGGCGCGTACCCACCGTCGATCATAAAGCACACAGCCGCACTCATGGCCTGGGAAGAGAACAAACCTAAGGTTATGAAACGGTAGAAAAAAGGAGACTTTCATATAATCACAATCTGTTCAAAGTCGACAGGGACAAATCAATGGTAAAAAGATGTTTTTCAGTCAACCAGAGCCATCTGGACGCAGGCTGCCCTTTCCGTGATGCGAGAGGAGCGCTGTGCACCTTGTCAGGTGTGACAGTGCCTGTGGGGAGGTGACCACAGATGTCCTCCTCAGAGAGCACAGGGAAGTGTCCGTGACTGACGTGAGGACTTAAAACGCTCTTGCAAACCCAACAACACAACACAGAGAGGCAACAAAACCAGAATCTTATTCACTTGTGTGATGGGGACTTAGGGGTTCATGGTTTTCATCTCTCTGTGTATATTCCAGAGAGAATTGGCAGAAACTGTCAATTATTCT
>NW_012103031.1:3755654-3758812 GCF_000951045.1 Mandrillus leucophaeus | reverse complement strand
GCGTGTGACCCCTCATCTGCCTTCCCCCCTCCTCCTCTATGGTTTACAGCCATTCTATTTCCTCCGCTGGCCGCCTTCCACCAGCCACAGGCCTCCGCTCCTGAAATCACATTCCCACCTGCCCCAGTACCTCTTCCCACTTCAGAGAGCGAGATCCTGTCCGAGATGAAAAATCTCAAATCAGTGACCTGACCTTTCGTCTTAAGATCCTGGACAAAAGGAGTCAACTAAACCTAAAGCAAGTGGGGCCGGGTGCGGTGGCTCACACCTGTAATCCCAGCATTTTGGGAGGCGGAGGCGGGTGGATCACCTGAGGTCAGGAGTTTGAGACCAGCCTAACATGGCGAAACCCCGTCTCTACTAAAAGTACAAAAAAATTAGCTGGGCGTGGTGGTGTGTGCCTATAATCCCAGCTACTCAGGAGGCTGAGGCAAGAGAATCGTGTGAACCTGGAAGGCAGAGGTTGCAGTGAGCCGAGACTGTGCCAGTGCACTCCAGCCTGGGTGACAGAGCAGGACTGTCTCAGAAAAAAACAACAAAGAAACCTAAAGCAAATGGAAGGAAATACTAAAAGATGAGAGCAGAAACAAACTCGATAGAGAAAAATCATAGAGAAAATAAATGAAACCAAAAGTTAGTTCTGTGAAAAGACCAACACTGAAAAACTTTTCCTTTTTTCTTGTGAAGATTCCAGAAGTATGAAGAACCTTCAGCTAGACTGTAGAACAAGAAACAAACAGAGAAGACTCAAATTACTAAAACCAGGAATGAAAGAGGAGACATCACTACTGACTTTACAGGAAAAATGAAGGCGTATCTGGCTTTACCTATAATACCATGAAAACCCACGTGCCGACAAATCAAATCAAACTGAAGCGGACAAATTCCTAGAAAGACACAAACTACCAAAGCTGACTCAAGAAGAAACAAAATCAAAATAAACCTCTAACAAGTAAAGAGATTAACCCATTTATGCTGGAGGTTGTAAATCTTTTCTGTGAAAAATGAGACCTTGGCGATGACCTTCAGCAGGATATAAATAACTCCCACAAGCTTAGTGTTCCAATAATGGAATGGTACGCACAGTTAATTAACTTTAAAACTTCCCACAAAGAAAAGCCCAGATGCAGAGAGCTTGACTGTGAATTCTATGAAACATGTAAAGAGGAATTAACACCAGTGCTTCACTGTCTTCCAAAAAAATAGGAGGGAACACTTCCCAACACATTCTATCGGGCCAGCATTGCCCAAAGATATCACAAGAAAACAAAACTACAGGCCAATATCCCTTACAGCCCAAGCCTGTACAGCACCCGCTCCACCTCTGGAGGGCTGGAGACTAAGGCCGGCCACACGGGGCCAGCTGTGTCTCTGTGGCCAATCCCCAGTAAAAACTCTGGATCTCGAGGCTCAGGTGAGCTTCCCTGGATGGCAGCACTCCATAGAGACTGCCATACATCCTCGATGGGGAAACAGGCACTGTGCTGTCCGCATGACCCCAACGGGAGAGGACAGCTGGAAGCTCACACCGGAGCGGGACTCCATCTCAAAAACAAAAACCAAAAACCAAAAACCCAGAAACCCAAAAAACCAAACAAACCTAAAGCAAATGGAATCCTTCCATTGGTGGCTCCTGGGCCCTGCCCATGTGCCTCTTCCCCGGGCTGATTTTAACCTGTATTCTTCTTTCACCGTAATAAACCACAGCTGTGCGTACATTCTTCCTTATCCCTGGTTTTGCTTCCCATGGTTTCGGTCATGTGAGGGACAGTGTAATAAAATACTGTGGTAAGGGGGAAGCAAACCACATTCTCATTACTTTTATTGCAGTGTATTGTTATTGTCCAATCATGATTACTATCACTTTTTGTGAGATGGGGTCTCACTCTGTTGTCCAGGCTGGAGTACAATGGCACTATCTTGGTTCACTGCAACCTTCGCCTCCCAGGTTCAAGCGATTCTCCTGACTCAGCCTCCTGAGTAACTCAGATTACATGTGCATGCCATCATGCCTGGCTGAGTTTTATATTTGTAGTAGAGGCAAGGTTTCACCATGCTGGCCAGGCTGGTCTCAAGTTCCTGGCCTCAAGTGATCTGCCTGTCTCGGCCTCCCAAAGTGCTGGGATTACAGGTGTGAGCCACTGTGCCCAGCCTTATTATTGCTATTAATCTCTTACTGTACTGAATGTATAAATTAAACATTATCACAGGCATGTATGTACAGGAAAAACACAGTATGTGAAAGGTTTGGTACTGTCCCTGGTTTCAGGCACCCCCTGGGGGTTCTGGAACACATGACCTTTGCCTCGGGCGTACTGCTGTAGAAAGCCTTTTCTGAGTCCTGTAGTACTTCTAGTGAACTCTTACCCTAAAGGTGGTCATGGGGACTCCCAAACTTGCAGCTGGTGTCAGAAGTGAGGATGGTCTTGGAGACTCATGAACTTTGCAACTAGAAATCACTAAATTGTACATTTTAAGTGTACAAGGGTGAGTTTTACGGTACGTGCATTGTATCTCAAAGTCATTAAGAAAAAGTTTAAGGACCCTTTAACACAGCGACAATCCCATTATCACGCCCCAAATTATGTCTATAGATTGACTCTAAAAGCAGAAATGCAATCAACAGCATATTACACCAGGCTTATGGAGATTTCAGAGTCATTACCTGGGTCATTCAAAGGGGAATGATTTTTTTCTTGAGATGGGGTCTCGAATTTTCGCCTGATCCACAAATGGACATTCTTCCTACTCCAATTCCTGCTCTAAATTACACCTCCAACATTTTGGTTTGCTTTTTCGACCACATCTTTTTGTAGGCTCTTTCCGGAATCTCCCCTTCCCTGCCTCTGTCACAGCCCAACTTTGACTCTCTCAAGCACGCCACGTGATGAACGAAACATCTTTTTATTTTGGCGGCTTGAACCCTGGAGCCCTCCCTCCTCCTGCTTGGTTACGGAGGTGCTGGGGTTGGGGTGTTGCCAGCAGACCTTAAGAGCCTGATCACCCCAAGATTTCCTTGTACCGTCTCATGCGTGAGAACTACTGCTCTGGATTCCCAACTGTTCTTTCCTGGTTTGTTCACTTATTCTGCTGACGGATGACCCTGTGTGACACCCTGAGGAAGGGTGCATGAGGGTAAACTTTTTGAGGCTTTTCAT
>NW_012103031.1:3742646-3751619 GCF_000951045.1 Mandrillus leucophaeus | reverse complement strand
CTTTTGTCTCATCTGTGGTTGACAGCTTGGCGTGGCAAAGAACTCTATGCTCAAATTCATTTTCTCCCAGAACTCTGAAAGTCTCTCTTCCACTGTCACATAATGTCTGGTGCTAGATATGAAACTGTTGATGCCAGTTTCATTATTTTTGAGACAGGGTTTCACTCTGTCACCCAGACAAGAATGCAGTGGTGTGATCATAGCTCACTGCAGCCTCCAACTCTTGGGCTCAAGTGGTTCTCCTTCCTCAGCCTCCTGAGCAGCTGGGACTACAGACGAGCACCACCACGCCTGGCTAATTTTTAAACATTTTTCTGTCGACACAGGGTCTTACTATGTTGCCCAGGCTGGCCTCCCAACTCCTGGCCTCAAGTGATCCTCCCACCTTGGCCTCCCAAAGTGCTGGGACTGCACCTGGCCCATTTCAATTTTTTATTAATAGATACAACTCTTCTAATTAGTGGATACTAATTTTTTAAAGTTCTTGTCTGTCCTCGGAATCATTTTTGTTTCTTTTGAGACCTCTACTTTTGTTTTTGCAGCCATATTTAACAATGAGGGAACGAGAAGGCTCACCAGGCTTCACTCAGAGTAGGATGAAGGTCTCAGTTCCGTCTGGGAGACAGAAATGCCAGAATGAGCAGGACCTCATTCTCAGGGGCAGACATCCACGTTAGCCACTCGGGGTCTCTTCAGACTGTTTCCTTTCTTTAAACAGACCCTCACTTGTCACCCAGGGATGGATGCTCAGCCGCAGGCCTATCTGTGTAAGGATGGGGGAAGGGGAGGCTGACTGGCCTCTCTGCCATACTTCACTTCACTTCCCCACCTTTCCAGGCCAGTCCCCACACTCTGACAACTCAGGTGACCCCTCCTCCAAGTCAGGAGCTTCTCTGGGCTTCCGCAGGGCTGTGGGTCCTTTGCCTTAGCACAGGGTTGCCACTCGTATTCCAGGCCTGTTTCGGCACCGCCCTCCATCAGGCGTGGCTGACAAATCCCGTCTACCTTCCAGAGAGGGACAGGACTCCCTCATCCTGACACACCCCGCTCCTTCCTGTTCCCCAACAGCATCATTTCTGAGCCTTTATGAATGAAAACTTCTCCGCAGCCTCAGGCAGGAAAGAAGAGAAGCACATACACATGCTCGTCTTCTTTCTTGAACCAAAAACTGCCTTTAATTAGAAACACAACCTGAGTACATATCCTTACAAGATGATGTCCTGACAGAAACAAATACGATCCTTATGGAATTAGCAAGCCTATAGCCTTAAAATCAGAGCAAAAGCAACATGCACAGACACGTGGCCACGGCCCCCATCTGGAGCCATTTCGAGAACAGGCAGCACCAACCTCTGACAGCCTTTGGTTTGAGAGCACGTGGGACTTCACACATTTATGAATCACCATCTTAAACAGTTCCTCTTTCACTAATAACAAAACTGTTTAAAAGGAGCTGAAAATAAACTTATTACTCTAGAAGAACACCCATTTTGAGTTTTACCATAATCAGAACTTCCAACATCTTTTCCAAGAAACATTTAAGAGGTTTGCATACGCACTCGTGTACACATGCAAGAAAGATCGACTTCAGTATTAATCAGTAACGCTGGAGGGAAAAAAGTTGTTACCTTATAAACAATTAAATGGAGCTCTTCATAAGCGTCATGTGTATTTACAAAAATTTTGGGGAATCTGCATTTTGCATCTGGATCATTAAGGTTCAAGGGTCCGGTAAGAAATCTTAAAAGCAAGAACAGACATGGCGTGATTCAATGAGGTGAATTAGAATCAGGAATCTAGAAACAGAACACATCCCTGCTTAATATTCACCAGTTGCTTTCGGTGCCAGGTGCTATTTGGATAACACCATATCAGAATATGCTGGCCGGGCATGGTGGCTCACGCCTATAACCCCAGCACTTTGCGAGGCCGAGGTGGGTGGATCACCTGAAGTCAGGAGTTCAAGAGCAGCCTGGCCAACATGGCAAAACGTCGTCTCTACTAAAAATACAAAAATTAGCTCGGCGTGGTGGTGGGCACCTGCAATCCCAGCCACTCGAGAGGCTGAGGCAGGGGAATTGCTTGAACCCGGGAGGCGGAGGCTGTAGTGAGCTGAGGTCGTGCCACTGCACTCCACACTCCAGCCTGGGCGACAGACACTCCATCTCAAAAACAAACAAAAAAAAAAAGGCGGGGTATGCTAAAGTAAGTTTTAACTCATTGGAAACATAAACTTTCCTTTGTTGATTACTGTCAATCAGATGGCACAAAGATATTTCAACGTCCATATTATCTTTACCAAAAAGATAACAGGCCAGGCACGGTGGCTCACACCTGTAATCCCAGCACTTTGGGAGGCCAAGGTAGGTAGATCACTTGAAGTCAGGAGTTCAAGACCAGCCAGGCCAACATGATGAAACCATGTCTCTACTAAAAACACAAAATGAATTAGCCAGGCATAGTGGCTTGTGCCTGTAGTTCCAGCTACTGGGGAGGCTGAGGCATGAGAATCGCTTCAGCCTGGGAGGCAGAGGTTGCAGTGAGCCGAGATCTTGCCACTGCACTCCAGGCTGGGTAACACAGCCAGACTCTGAGTCAAGAAAACAAGAAAGGAAAAGGAAGAAAGAAAACCCAGTATCTTAAATCAAAGAACAGAAGTCCTACCTTCCATAGTGCTGAAGATTTCCTGGCATTTCTGCTCTTATTGGAGAATCCCTTCCTGCTAACTGCAAATAAATTTAATGTTGAGAATGACTTATCAGACTTTTTATTTATTTTCCAAGCTTTGAAAAACAGCATTCATTATCTACTAGTTGGTTCCATACTATTTGTCTTTTTCTTTTAGAGACAGGATCTTGTTCTGTTGTCCAGGCTGGAATGCAGTGCGGCATGATAATGACTCACTGTAGCCTTGAACTCCTGAGCTCAACCAGTCCTCCCACCTCAGCCTCCTGATATAGGCATGTGTGACCACACCCGGCTAGGTTTTCAATTTTTGGCCAGGTGAGGTGGCTCATGCCTATAATCCCAGCACTTTGGGAGGCCGAGGCAGGCAGATTACTTGAACCCAGGAGTTTGAGACCAGACAAGTCAACGCAATGAGACCTCGTCTCTAAAAAAAAAAAAAAAAAGAGGGAGGACAAGAGGGAGGGAACGAACAAGCGGAGAGAGAGAGTTCAGCTGAGCCCAATGATTTTTGTGTGTTAAGCTCTGAAAATACTTTCGGGAGAACACAGTGATATCATTTACAAGTTCTCTGGGAAAACCGGGAAATTCAGTATTAGAGTGGAAAGCCAGGTCGGCACTAAAACATCTACTGAAAATTAGGTCTCATGTTGATAGAGGAGAAGACGACACAGGTCGACTGTTTTAAAGATCACTGGCATTTTAAAGGTTCCTAGAACCCGATCCAAAATCCAATTTTTCAGCCAGGAGCGGCAGCTCACGCCTGTAATCACAGCAGTTTGGGAGGCTGAGGAGGGTGAATCACCTGAGATCAGGAGTTCGAGACCAGCCTGGCCAACATGGTGGAACCCCATCTCTACTAAAAATACAAAAATTAGCTGGGCATGGTGGCAGACACCTGTAATCTCAGCTACTTGGGAGCCTAAGGCAGGAGAATTGTTTGAATCCAGGAGGTGGAGTTGCAGTGAGCGGAGATTGCATCATTGCACTCCAGCCTAGGCGACAAGAACAAAACTCTGTCTCAATAAATAAATAAAATATATAAATTAAAAGTAAAATAAAATCCAATTTTTCCTCTACTCAATGACTCACTCCTCTTAAAAACATGCTTTCTGGACTGGGGGTGGTGGCTAATGCCTGTAATCCCAGCACTTTGGGAGGCCAAGGTGGGCAGACCAAGAGGTCAGGAGTTCAAGACCAGCCTGGCCAACATAGTGAAACCCGTCTCTACTAAAAATACAAAAAAATTAGCTGGGCGTGTTGGCGGGCGCCTGTAAATCCCAGCTACTTGTGAGGCCGAGGCAAGGAGAGTCGCTTGAACCTCTCCATCCCGGGCAAAAGTTTGAGACTCCGTCTCAAAAAAAAACCAAAAACACACAAAAAACCAACGCACCCACACAAAAAGATGCTTTCTGTATCACATCTGAATGTCACACACTGGAGAGCTGCATGTGGTTTTCTGTGCTAACTGATACACGACGACATAAATATCACACTAAGACAAAATATACATCAGCAATGATCAGAAACGCTCTCACGCACCACCATCGCACTCCACCCGCCCTCTCTGTGCCTCTGGATGTAAGTGTGTGCAGCTACGGTCCCCATCGTACCTCAGGCTCCATGTGCCTTGGAAAAAGGGAGGTGGTGAGGTATTTGTATAAAATTCTCATGTCGTCTTGTTCTAATCCACTCCTGGAACATCAGAAAAGCACTGGGTTAAACGTTTTGGAATTGTCTTCCGTCTTTCCACTGCTGTGATAAAGCTCATTTAAAAAAATTTTTTTTTCAAGTCATTTTTAGTGACACAGAATAAATTCTAACTTTTTAAAGTCTAAAGCTACATAAAACTCAAAACAATCTATTTTTCTACCTGAGATCAAAATGAGTTTCCTTTTCCCTAACATAATTCTTAGCACTGAGGTAAATCTGAATTTACGTTGTATACTTTGTCAAACTTCTCCAAAAAATTTTCAGCTCTGGATAAAGCTCATTTTTTATTAAAAAAAAAATTTTTTTTTGAGACAACATCTTGCTCTGTCACCCAGGCCGGGTGCAGTGGTGTGATCACAGCTCACTGCAGCCTCAGCCTCCAGGGCTCAACTGGTCCTCCCATCTCAGCCTCCAGACTAGCTGGGACTACAGGCGTGCACCACCATGCCCAGCTAATTTTTCTACTTTATGTAGAGATGGGCGTCTTGCTATGTTGCCAGGTTAGTTTCGAACTCCTGGACTCAAGCAGTGCTCCTGCCTCAGCCTCCTAAAGTGCTGGGATTACATATGTGAGCCACTGTGCCTGGCCTCATCTTTTTTCAGTTTTCAAGAGATGAGTCTCGTCTGTTGCCCAGGCTGGATTACAGTGGTGTGACCACAGCTCGCTGCAGCCTCCGATTCCTAGGCTCAAGCGAACCTCCCACCTCAGTGTCCTGAGTAGCTGCGACTACCGGTGCTTTTTTCTTTAACATTATATCAAGAGGCTCACCTCCTGACTGCGAAGTTCAGGAAGGCAAAGAGTTAAACTGGAGTCCAGGCACTGGAACTTCATCCTGACCTGCAAAAGGCTACTCCTACGTAGTCTTGTATTTTACAAGCCATTTGAGATAAAAAGTCACAAGGGATCGGACTGGTTGAATTCCATGTAGGATTATGCAGGAAACCTCCAAAGCCACACTGTTTCATTTTAGCAGCAGATGTCTCTTAGCTTCCTGGGTTATACGGTAACCCCACATTCTCTCCCCTAGTCCCCCGGGAAAATATGGGTGTGCTGTAGACAGGGAACATGATCCTAGGTCTCAGAAAGGTACGTGGATTTTAATTCTCTGCATCTCGGTGTAGAAAAAGGAGAGGAGGAGAAAAACAAGCTTTCAGGCAAACCGTCTAATCTGAAATGAGGCAGGAAGGAGCAGCACGTGGAGAAAGCACGGAGAAACTAGCCGGCATCAGACTCTGGAATCAGTTTTTTAAAAGGAGAGAGACAGACAGACAGTGAGGCTGGATCTGGGGGTTTTCTATTCAAGATCACTGAAATATCCTGAAGGTGCCCAGGCGCGGTGGCTCACACCTGTAATCCCAGCAGGTTTTGGGAGGCCAAGGTGGGCAGATCACCTGAGGTCAGGAGTTCAACACCAGCCTGGCCAACATGGCGAAACACCGGCTCTACTAAAAAATACAAAATTTTGCTAGGACTGATAGCATGCGCCTCTAATCCCAGCTACTTGGGAGACTGAGGCATGAGAATCGCTTGAACCTGGGAGGCGGAGGTTGAAGTGAGCTGAGATCACGCCATGGCACTGTAGCCTGGGCGACCGAGCAAGTGAGACTCTGTGTCAAAAAAAAAAAAATCACAACAATATACTAAGTAAATACATAAGAGTAATATTTACTCTGCTTGTGACAAATTCTTTTATTTCCCCCTTTTTGGTGGAGACAGAGCCTCATTATATTGTCCAGGCTGGTCTCCAAGTAACTCCTGGCTCAAGCCATCCTTCTGCCTCCTCCTCCCCAGTAGCTGGGACCATAGGTATGTGCCACCGCACCTGGTTTAAAAGTCTTTCTTGGCATTTAAATGAGCAATTCCGTCAAAACGTGCTGTTTTTTTCTTAGGGTCTTGCTCTGTCACCCAGGCTGGAGTACAGTGGTGCTATCATAGCTCACTGCAACCTCAAACTTCCGGGCTCAAGTGATTCTCCGGCCTCAACCTCTGTAGTCTCTGTAGCTGGGACTGTTAAGTGCGCACCACAGTGCCCAGCTGATTTTTTTTTTTGCATTTTTTGTAGAGATACATTCTATGTTGCCCAGGCTGGTCTTGAACTCCTGGTGTCAGGTGATCCTCCTGCCTCAGCCTCCCAGAGTGCTGGGATGACAGGTGGAAGTGATCGCAACTGGAGTAACATGCTGTTTTTCTTGAAGGTTCTTTTTGTTGCTACTTCCTGGGACTGACCTCTCCCCCACGAGCACACTGGAGGTGACAACAGAACAGTTCTGTGCAGCCACCAGAGCTGTGCCCTGCTCTACCCCTCGGATGCTATTCCAAGATGACAATGCCAGCAGGATCCCTGGAGCTGGGCGCCAGATTGTCCTGTGACTCCAGGCTTCCAAGGGCCAACGCTGCTGGTCACTCTGGCTCCAGCGTCTCCCAGAATGAGCTCCTGGAGGACCCTCTGCTCTTTCGTTCTTCCTCACTCTCAGGAGGTTGCACCCACGGCAGGGCTTGTGTCCGTCCCAGAGATCAGAATCTCAGCTGCTCTTCTCTTTTCGGTGGAGACAAGGCCATGGGCCACTGCTGCTGGATTCCGGCTTCTCACACTACATCTCCCTATCACCGTGGATGCATGTCACTTGCAAGCACCTCCTGTCATTTTCATCTGGGGAGGAGCCACTCCCTCTGCAGACCTGATGCTACAGGAGCACAACTATCCTCCCATCTCCTACATTCCACGGCAGTATTTCACTTACTAACATCGTGTGCGTATCACAGAAAGCAACTACAGCAGAGTCAGTACAGTGGAAGGTTGCCCCATAAACAATTTGTCAAATTAAAAAATAGGTGGAGGCCGGGCACGGTGGCTCACGCCTGTAATCCCAGCACTTTGGGAGGCTGAGGCAGGCGGATCACTTGAGGTCAGGAGTTCGAGACCAGCATGGCGAACATGGTGAAACTCCATCTCCACAAAAAAATTAGCTGGGTGTTGTGGTACGCACCTGTAATCCCAGCTGCTCAGGAGGCTGAGGCAGAATTGCTTGAACCCAGGAGGCAGGGGTTGCAGCAAGCCAAGATCGATCATGCCACTGCACTCCAGCCTGGGCAACAGAAAGCGACTCCACCGCAAAAAAAACAAAAAAAAAAAGTAGATGGGTTTTCACCAGGAATTTGTGTTGTCTTCCTAGGAGATAACAAAGTTCATGTGGAAACCCACCAAGTTGTTTATTAACTGGATTCAAATTTCTTTACAGTAACTTGTTTCTCTCCTTAAAATGGAGCTACAAGATTTTGGCAAGGAAAGTAAATTTCAGGGGAACTAGTTTGGCCTTTTCTATTAGCTGACCTCACGTTATAGTAGTAAAATATGGCCACACCCCTAACTAAGAAACGGGGCTAGGCCAGGTGCGGAGGTTCACACCTGTAATCACGGCACTTTGGGTGGCCAATCCAGGCAAATCACCTGAGGTCAGGAGTGTAAGACCAGCCTGGCCAACATGGTGAAACCCTGCCTCTACTAAAAATACAAAACAGCTGAGCATGGTGGCACGTGCCTGTAATCCCAGCTACTCAGGAGACTGAGGCAGGAGAATCGCTTGAACCCAGGAGGTGGAGGTTGCAGTGAGCCAAGCAAGATCGTGCCATTGTACTCTGGCCTGGGCAAGAGAGTGAGACTCTGTCTCAAAAAAAAAAAAAAAAAAAAAGAAAGTGGGCTATAGTCAATGGGAATATAAAACCTGAGGGTCCTGGAACAGCTGCGGGAGGCCCGGCCACTCCCTGCTATGCCTCCACGGCTTCTGTCCACCTACTCTAGGCCAAAAGTGCGCGGCCTCGGTTGCCATCCAGCTCTCAGGGGTCACGTATGCTGGGCAGTCTTGTGACCACCTTGTTCCTACTGCAGGACACAAACAGTTTGACGATAGCAGGTAATTTCCTGGTTTGTATAACACTATGGATTTCTTGGATTAAAAAAAAAGAACTCTAGCTTCTTTAAAAGAAAGCAGGTGCACTGGCTCATGCCTGTAATCCCAGCGCTTTGGGAGGCTGAGGCGGGTGGATCGCTGAGGCCAGGAGCTTGAGACCAGCCTGACCAACACAATAAACCCTGTCTCTAAGAAAAGAAAAAGCTATAAAAATTCCGCTTCTCACATTCGTCATTTTGGAAAAAACTCCAAAAGAAAAATAGGATTCCTAAACCTTACTTGATAGGAACATTTTTTTTTTTGGAGACTGAGTCTCTCTCTGTTGCCAGGCTGGAGTGTAGTAGCGCCATCTTAGCTCACTGCAACCTCTGCCTCCCGGGTTCAAGAGATTCTCCTGCCTCAGCCTCCCGAGTAGCTGGGATTACAGGCATGAGCCACCACGCCTGGCTAATTTTTGTATTTTGAGTAGAGACGGGGTTTCCCCATGTTGGCCAGGCTAGTCTCAAACTCCTGACCTCAAGTGATCTGCCCGACTCGGCCTCCTAAAGAGCTAAGATTACAGGCGTGAGCTACTGCGCCCAGCCTTTCATCTTTCATGCAACCAGTTTTAAACTCCTCTGCTTGGAAATTTTAACCCAAATCACCCTAGTTCTGCTTTAAATAATC
>NW_012103031.1:3738794-3741094 GCF_000951045.1 Mandrillus leucophaeus | reverse complement strand
AAAAAAAAAAAAAAAAAAAGTAATTCCTTATAGTAGTGCCCTTCAAATTAGATTAGCCTAATGAGGGATCTATCCATTAATACTACAGACAGTGCCATCTTTCTCTCCCCCGGAGATGGAGTCCTGCTCTGTTGCCCAGGATGGAGTGCAGTGCTGCAATCTCGGCTCTCTGCAACCTCTGCCTCCTGGGTTCAAGCGATTCTCCTGCCTCAGCCTCCAGAACAGCTAGGATTACAGGCATGCGCCACTACGCCCAGCTAGTTTTTTTGTATTTTTAGTAGAGGCGAGGTTTCACCATGTTGGCCAGACTGGTCTTGAACTCATGACCTCATGATCTGCCTACCTCGGCCTCCCAAAGTGCTGGGATTACAGGTGTGAGCCACCACGCCCAGCCGAGAGTGCCATCTTATACTAAAATCAGGTCTAAATGATATGTAGTCAGGACAACAGTTGTATCCATATGTCGATGGGTAAGAGAAATGAGGACAAGAACAGAAACCAGGAGATAATATGCGAGTGGATAATTGTGGTCATTAAAATGACAAAACAAAGAAAAGTAATTCAGAGAAACAAAAAAATTCAAAAATAGCTATGAAAACTGTTTTAGAGAGAAAAGTTGAACTCAACAATAGACACAGAAGGTATTTTCAGAAGAAAATAGATTGAGAATTGTTTCTTCAAGGGAAACTGGGCTGGGCGAGTTGGCTCACGCCTTTAACCCCAGCACTTTGGGAGGCCGAGGAGGGAAGATTGCTTGACACCAGCCTGGGCAAAACAGCCAGGACAAGACCCTGTCTCTTTTTTTGTTTCCTTTTAAAAAAAAGATAAACTGAGCTTGACAAGGTCAGGTGAAATATGCACAATTCCATTACAATGGAAGAACAGCACTTGGGACACATGTCCCTAATGGCTCATCTGACAAAGTCCCACAGCCAGTAACTCTTCCTGCATCGACACAGCTTATGCCTGTTCAGTGAACAGAGCCCATCCCTAACAATGTCCAACTCCAATAATCACGTTTTCCTTATCAACTGATCCATCACACAAAAGATCAACTGATCCATCACACAAAAGACGGCTGTTGAGTAAGCCCAGGACAGACGCAGGTAAAACACAAGGAGGCCAAACGATGACTCCAGGACTCTTTAAGAGCCCCGGGCGAACGCAGGAAGCTCTGCCTTACAGCTGGAGGGAGGGTCCAGAGCACACGCCTCACGCGCCTCCTCGCTGCTCCAGTTTTACGACTGTCCGTCTCAGGCTCTTTGCCACTTTCAAGTTCTGGGTTTTTTGTACATAAGAAACAAACTTGTCTGTCCATATTTCTCTAAAAATCTGCTGAATGCTCACTAAAGTTATAAACGAAATTCAAAGTACTTACCCGATGGAAGAATTTCTCTAATCTTTCTTTCAGAAGCTCAACGCCTCCATCTTCCATGGCTTTCAGAAATGTTCCATTAAAAAGCTAATGAGGTAAAAGACCACAGGAAAAAAACAATCAATTTCATACGCTCACTTTTTCAGCAGAACTAGAAGAAGTTCTTTTTTTCCTTTAGATTATTATTATTATTTTTTGAGACAGAGTCTCACTCTGTCACCCAGGCTGGAGTGCAGTGGCATGATCTCAGCTCACCGCAAGCTCCGTCTCCTGGGTTCACGCCATTCTCCCTCCTCAGCCTCCTGAGTAGCTGGGACTACAGATGCCTGCCACCATGCCCGGCTAATTTTGTTTTTGCAGTTTTAGTAGAGATGGGGTTTCACCGTGTTAGCCAGGATGGTCTCGATCTTCTGACCTCATGATCCCCCCATCTCGGCCTCCCAAAGTGCTGGGATTACAGGCGTGAGCCACCGCGTCCGGCCTTTCCTTTAGATGATTAATTCAGCTCATTAAATCTCCCAGTTCTTTTCAATAGAGAAAATATTTAAATGAGAAAAGTTGAGTTAAAAATGTAAGTTACAAAAAATACTGTTAAGTGATGCTGTCTTATTTATGAAACCACCTAATTGCTCTAGGCATCTTTCAAAAATTTCAACTTACCCTGAAGTTTCAATTTACATAAGTAATATCACCCAAATTTTTATTTTTTATTTTTCAGTTTTCTTTCAATGAATGGAATCACCATTTTTATCCTTTTTTTTTTTTTTTTTTGAGATGGAATCTCGTTCTGTCACTCAGGCTGGAGTGTGGTGGCGCAATCACAGTTCACTGCAGCCTCGACCTCCCAGGCTCAAGCGATCCTCCCACCTCAGCCTCCCAAGTAGCTGGGACTACAGGCATGCACCATGACACCTGACTAACTTGT
>NW_012103031.1:3734389-3738744 GCF_000951045.1 Mandrillus leucophaeus | reverse complement strand
ATCAACTGATCCATCACACAAAAGACGGCTGTTGAGTAAGCCCAGGACAGACGCAGGTAAAACACAAGGAGGCCAAACGATGACTCCAGGACTCTTTAAGAGCCCCGGGCGAACGCAGGAAGCTCTGCCTTACAGCTGGAGGGAGGGTCCAGAGCACACGCCTCACGCGCCTCCTCGCTGCTCCAGTTTTACGACTGTCCGTCTCAGGCTCTTTGCCACTTTCAAGTTCTGGGTTTTTTGTACATAAGAAACAAACTTGTCTGTCCATATTTCTCTAAAAATCTGCTGAATGCTCACTAAAGTTATAAACGAAATTCAAAGTACTTACCCGATGGAAGAATTTCTCTAATCTTTCTTTCAGAAGCTCAACGCCTCCATCTTCCATGGCTTTCAGAAATGTTCCATTAAAAAGCTAATGAGGTAAAAGACCACAGGAAAAAAACAATCAATTTCATACGCTCACTTTTTCAGCAGAACTAGAAGAAGTTCTTTTTTTCCTTTAGATTATTATTATTATTTTTTGAGACACAGTCTCACTCTGTCACCCAGGCTGGAGTGCAGTGGCATGATCTCAGCTCACCGCAAGCTCCGTCTCCTGGGTTCACGCCATTCTCCCTCCTCAGCCTCCTGAGTAGCTGGGACTACAGATGCCTGCCACCATGCCCGGCTAATTTTGTTTTTGCAGTTTTAGTAGAGATGGGGTTTCACCGTGTTAGCCAGGATGGTCTCGATCTTCTGACCTCATGATCCCCCCATCTCGGCCTCCCAAAGTGCTGGGATTACAGGCGTGAGCCACCGCGTCCGGCCTTTCCTTTAGATGATTAATTCAGCTCATTAAATCTCCCAGTTCTTTTCAATAGAGAAAATATTTAAATGAGAAAAGTTGAGTTAAAAATGTAAGTTACAAAAAATACTGTTAAGTGATGCTGTCTTATTTATGAAACCACCTAATTGCTCTAGGCATCTTTCAAAAATTTCAACTTACCCTGAAGTTTCAATTTACATAAGTAATATCACCCAAATTTTTATTTTTTATTTTTCAGTTTTCTTTCAATGAATGGAATCACCATTTTTATCCTTTTTTTTTTTTTTTTTTGAGATGGAATCTCGTTCTGTCACTCAGGCTGGAGTGTGGTGGCGCAATCACAGTTCACTGCAGCCTCGACCTCCCAGGCTCAAGCGATCCTCCCACCTCAGCCTCCCAAGTAGCTGGGACTACAGGCATGCACCATGACACCTGACTAACTTGTACAAAAATTTTTTGTAGAGATGGGGTCTTGCTATATTGCCCAGACTGGTCCTGAACTCCTGGGCTCAAGCAATCCTCCCGCCTCAGCCTCCCAGAATGCTGAAATTACAGGTGTGATACACTATGCCCTGCCTCACTGAAATGTTTAAATCATGAAATTATCTGCATTCTGTACGTTCCTTGAGGACAGAGACACACTTTTTCATCAGTGGGGGACACATTCCCACTATGAGGCTGAGAGAGGGAAGGGAGTTCAATACTCGCTGAATAAATTTGGGCATAAACCTCACTACCTGTTTCCAAGGCCTCATTATTTTCTTCTCTAAGATAAATACACAGTCACTTTGCAGTCATTCAAAGATTTCTCTTTAAACAACCCTGGAGCCTATAAATAGGGGTAACTGGTTGGACTCTCAGAAACGAATGCCAGGCTTACCTTGTACATGCTGTAGCACTGCTGTAGCACTGAACTATAAACCTTGTCCTGCAAACACAAAAACAGCACAGATCTCAATTCAAGGGAACACAATGTCTACTGGATAGATGGCAAAGCTACACTGACTCTTGACGTAACGGTATAATGTTTATAAACTTGGTCCCACAATAGTTGTGTGCTGAAAAAAAGTGTTTACTTTTTTTTTTTTTGAGATGGAGGCTCACTCTGTTGTCTAGGCTGGAGCGCAGTGGTATAATCTTGGCTCACTGTAACCTTTGCTTCCCTGGTTCAAGCGATTCTCCTGCCTCAGCCTCCTGAGTAGCTGGGATGACAGGTGTGCGCCACCATTCCTGGCCAATTTTTATAGTTTTAGTAAAGACAGGGTTCCGCCATGTTGGCCAGGCTGGTCTTGAACCCCTGACCTCAAGTGATCTACCCGCCTCGGCCTCCCAAAGTACTAGGATTATAGGTGTGAGCCACTGTTCCCAGGCAGAAGTGTTTAAATTCTAATTTGTGACTCAGTAAGCCTTACTTTAGGAGGGCTTTCAATGTAGATGAAGAGTAGAAGGTATTAGTGAGATAGGGTGCATATACATTTTAAAAAGACCGTGCTCATGTAAACGATAAACATAAACCTTTGCTATATACCCCGAGAAACTTCCGCAAAAGCCACCGAGTTTAAATCCGACCAATTGAGGGATTCAACATACTCAGTAATACATCTAAGATAAATAAATAAATAATGACACATTACCAACAACTCCTCTTCTTGATATTCAATAACTGGTTTCCCATCTTTACTCTGTTTTTCAATTATAGGATTCCGAACAACCTGCAAAGTTTGATAAACTGAAATTATACAATGAATTCATTATACCATGGTTTTTATTTTGCCTTAACTTAAAAACTTTGAACATGCTATAGCACCAGAAACACAACTTCTTAAAACAGCCCCAAGAACAAATAAAGCAAATAGGAAGAACTTGACTTTAAAATTCCAACTAATTTTATTTTAATGTTACTTGGATGCAACAGCCAGAGAACTTTCCCAAACTCTGAATAGTAAAGATCACCCATAACTTCACCATACAATTTCAGAAAGATACACTGTGTATGTAAATACCATGACCATCCAGAAATGTTCTTCTGGTTCATTGAAGAACTGTCTATTCTTCTGGGTATGTAAAGATTTTGCAGGTTTTGATGGGCTAAAGGTCCTAAAAGGTTAAAAAAATATGTTTGAGACAATTCTCCAGCAGAAGTTTTAAGAATTCACTGAACTCTAAAAGGCAAACTTAAAGGTATTACCTTGTGAACTGTACAATAGCTTCACACAATCCGACATTTCTAATCTTTTCATTCTTTTCTACCTCATTTGGATGATAAAATAAAATCTTATTTTCCTCCTGAAACATGAAGAAACAGAAGCACATTAATATAAACATTTCATCTTAGCTACTGAAAACGCTAAGTTCAATGTCGACCTCTTGTGTCACACATGCTAATGACAAAACAAAACAAAAACGTTTCAGAAAAACAGGAATTGTAATCCTAGCACTTTGAGAGGCTGAGGCGGGAGGATCACTTGAGCTCAGGAGTTCAAGACCAGCCTGGGCAACACAGTGAGACCTCGTCTCTATTATTTAAAATAGTAAGAAAAACAGGAATTATCTCGTCATGTGCAAATACTGCCCACCAGCCAGAAAGGCAGTTTTGATATTCAGTTAGTCACGTTATATCTGAAGCAGCACCAGGTAATTTCTATGAAAACTCAGTCTCTAGATTTCTTTCCTGGTGGTAATTTGTAATACACCAAGGCTTATAAGAAATAAAAGTGTGCACATCTGTAGACACACAGCTCCCTGAAAATTAAATCCAGTCAGTTCCCAGGCATTTGAACTGACAAGTTTTTTTTTTTTCTTTTTCTGAGATGTGGTCTCTGTGGCCCAGGCTGTAGTGCAGTGGCACAATTACAGCTCTCCTGCAGCCTCAACCACTCGGGCTCAAGCGATCCTCTGGCCTCAGCCTCCTGAGTAGCCAGAACTACAGGTGCGTGTCACCACGCCTGGCTCATTTTTCGATTTTTCTTTGGTGGGGGGACGGGTAAGAGATGGGGGTCTTGCTATGTTGCCCAGGCTGGTCTGGAACTCCTGGCCTCAAGCAATCCTCCTATCTCGGCCTCCTAAAGTGCTGGGATTACAGGCGTGAGTCACGGAGCCCAGCCTGGACAGTCTTTAAAAGAACTGTGACTTGCTGGTAATGAAACACAGCTCCCTACATCCTTTGAGAAAGTCGCCGTCCCCACCTCAGAAAAACAAAACGCACACATATACACACTCTCCCGGAATTAATTTATTTCCTCATTTGGCCGAAAACTTTTACAGGGTCCTCCAGGCTTGCATCATTTGAGGGCTAGCGTCTGCCACTCTGCTTCCACGCTTCTAGCTGGGGACTAACCACTTAACAAAGCCAAGTTCAATTTTAATTTCCCAGAACTGAGGCAAAGCAAAGCGCAAACAGCCTCAACCTGCGGTGTGGAGTGATAGACCCGACGGGGCTTTATTCCATAGACAGGCATCGACTCAGGACCTGAAGCAGTCCCTGCCTGCTGTCAGGTCCCCGCCGCAGTCCCCGGTCCGTACTCGCACCTGGCGCAAGGCAGCCTAGGTC
>NW_012103031.1:3731495-3733222 GCF_000951045.1 Mandrillus leucophaeus | reverse complement strand
AGAGAGAGAGTAGAGACAGGGTCTCACTTTGTTGCCCAGGCTGGTCTCAAACTCTTGGCAGCAAGGGATCCTCCTGTTACTAGACGTAAGGTCTTGACCGTGGATTGTCCAGGTTCTTGGCGTGTTGAACAAAGAATTGAACAAAATGCACAAAGTAACAAAAGAACAAAGCAATGAAAACAGACAAAACAAAACAAAACAAAAACCGGAGTAAGGAAGAGACAGTTATTAAAGAGAAAGTACAATTCACAGAGCAGGAGGGGGATAGAGCAAACGGCTCAATAGCCGCCATTAGGATTTTTATTAAGCTGGAAGAATTAGTTAACGCCCCTAGGTTCCCGTTAGAGGCCTCCAATTGGTTACACCCTCTGAAGGATTGGCCTGTGACCAATCAGAGGCTGAAATGGAGCCACGCCCCCTCGTCCCCCCTCCCTCGCTGCCCCCCCGTCAATCATAGGCTGACACCCCCCCCAACACACACCCCGGGTCAATCAGCCTCTGATTGACGGGATGAACACGTGGCCTCTATGAAGCCTAATCTTGCCTAGAACTGGCTGCACCTGCTATTCTTTTGGTTCTGCCTTAACCCTTGGTTACCCTCATTCCCTATTCTGCTTCACCTGGCCTCCCAAAGTGCTGGGATTACAGATGTGAACCATTCACACCTGGCCCATTGAGTTTTTAGTTTATTTTAAAAGTATTTTATTCTGAGACAGCTCTTTGCTCTGTTGCCCAGGCTGGAGTGCGGTGGCCAGATCATACCTCACTGCAGCCTGGAACTCCTGGGCTCAACAGATCCTTCCACCTCAGCTTCCCAAATAGCTGGGACCACAGGTGCGTGCCACCATGGCTGGCTAATTTTTAATTTTTCGTAGAGCTGGGGTCTCACTATGTTAACTCAGGCTGGTCTCGAACTCCTGGGCTCAAGTAATCCACTGGCCTTGGGCTCTCCAAATGCTGGGATTATAGGCGTAAGCCCCTGTGCCCACCATGCCAGTTTTTTTGTAGAAGGAAATGTAAAAATACAAAGGAAGCCTCATTTAGAAAGAAACAAGGCTGGGCACGGTGGCTCATGCCTGTAATCCCAGCACTTTGGGAGGCTAAGGTGGGTGAATCACTTGAGGCCAGGAGTTCGAGACCAGCCCTGTCTCTACTAAAATACAGAAAATTACCAGGCATGGTGGCACATGCCTGTGGTTCCAGCTACTTGGGAGGCTTGAGGCAGGAGAATTACTTGAACCCAGCAGGTGGAGGTTGCAGTGAGCCAAGATTGCACCACTACACTCCAGCCTGGGCAACAGAGCAAGACCCTGTCTCAAAAGAAAGAAAGAAAGAGAGAAAGAAACACATTTAGGGGCAGATGTGCATTCCGTTTGGCCCATTAACATCATCTACAGTGTCCCTGTTTGAGAGGCCTCAAGTGACCATTGGAACACCTTACAAAGTTTGCCTCTTCCCCTTATTCCTTCAGCGCAGGTCTGGAGGCAGATGGGGCACTGTGTGTGCCACGGGAGCAGGATCAGAGGTGGCAGACTCCCCAGAGTGCCTGTTCCTGGACTTTGTTGCCTGGGATTCCCTTGCCTTTGAGTCATGTAGGTTGTGGCATAGTTGGGACGGCTTGTTATGGTTGTTTGGATTCAAGCCTTGGCAGCATATGGTTTGGCCAAACTCAAGAAGACTTTGGTTTAGGTTGCCTCATCTGTCACGTATTTTTTTTTTTTTTTTTT
>NW_012103031.1:3727987-3730865 GCF_000951045.1 Mandrillus leucophaeus | reverse complement strand
ATTGACGCTCCCAATTAGCTTGCTCTAGTGCTTGAAATTATCCCATTAGACATCCATGTTTTGGCTGGGTGTGGTGGCTCACGCCTGTAATCCCAGCACTTTGGGAGGCCGAGGCTGGCAGATCACTTGAGATCAGGAGTCTGAGGCCCACCATGGTGAAACACTGTCTCTACTAAATAAATAAATAATTAATTAATTAATTAATAAAATAGCCATGCGTGGTGGCAGGCATCTCTACTCCCAGCTACTCGAGAGGCCGAGGCAGGATAATTGCTTGAACCCAGGAGGCGGAGGTCGCAGTTAGTGGAGGTTGCGCCACTGCACTCCAGCCTGGGTGACAGAGTGAGACTCTGCCTCAAAATAAATAAATAAATAAATAAATGAAAATAAAGTACAAGGTGCTATAGAAGTGAGTGAGATTCATATTTTATAGTAAGAGTCACAGTTTCTCCCAGGATACCTCTGTGTCCTTGTACATGTTTGCCTCTCCCTTCCTCCCACACACAATTCATTGCATGAGGCATCGAAAGATGGAGATGACAAAAAAACAAAATGAAACATCCAGAGATCAAAGAAAAGAACATGCCTTTCCGGTTTCCAAGTTAAGGATGCAAGAACGCTTAGACATCAACGCATCCGCCTCTCCTGACACAGTCCTCGGGTGTGCACGGGTACGAGGCAGGAGTGGTAGTGATGACAGACACCCGCACAGGTTTGGAGGTCTCAGAGGGGAGGGTACGTGTGTCTTTCTCCCTTGGGAAGCTGGGGGAGGCGGTGAGCTTCGCAGAGTTCCCCTCGGGGTCAAGCATGGTGCAGTAACAGTCAAGTAACCATGGAACAGGAGTACCTGGGCGAGAAATCCTTATTGGTTCAGGAAGAAGCTGAATGATTCACTTGTGCACAGAAGGAATTCAGAGAAAGCCAGTGCTGAGAAGCCTCAAGGTCAGGACCAGGAGGAGGTAGCAGTGGCCCCTCAAGACCGCGAGAATAGAGAGGATTGAGGGTGACTCTGTGTTCACTGTTCGGACTGAGAATGCTCCAGTCCCATCTGGGGCCTCGACTCTCTCCCCCAGTCTACGGTAAGAAGGGGTTGCTTAATTACCTGACATAATTAAGATTCTGACACCCAGCACAATGGGAATTGAAATCAAGTTCAGTTACAGAAATAGAAGTTAGATGTTTTGCACAAAGAATTTGCGAACTCGAAATTCCAATGGAATGAGCTGTGAGAAAGACACATTTTGGTGTTGGAAAGGGAGCTCAGTTCCAAGTAGAAAGTCACAGTTCCGGCCGGGCACAGTGGCTCACGTCTGTAATCCTAGCACTTTAGGAGGCCGAGCCGGGTAGATCACTTGAGTTCAGGAGATTGAGACCAGCCTGGTCAGCATGGTGAAACCCCATCTCTACGGAAAAAAAAAAAAAAACATTAGCCGAGTATGGTGGCAAGCGCCTGTAATCCCAGCTTCTTGGGAGGCAGAGGCACGAGAATCCCTTGAACCTGAGAGTCGGAGTTTGCAGTGAGCCGAGATTGTGCCACTGCACTCCAGCCTGGGCTACAAAGTGAGACTCTGTCTACAAAAAAAAAAAGAGAAAGTTGCAGTTCCAGGCTAGGTGGTTCTGGACATAGGTTGTCACATATGTCTGTCTCCTCCCTATCAAGGGGGGTGTGTGTGTGTGTGTGTGTGTGTATATACACACACATATATACACACACACACATATACACACATATACACACACACATATACACACACACATATGTACACACACATACACACACACATATATACACACACATATACACACACATATATACACACACATATATACACACACATATACACACACATATATACATACACATATACACACACACACACATGCACACACATATATACACACACACATATACACACACATATACACACACACATATATACACATATATATATAGGTTTGAGACAGGGTCTTGCTTTGTTGCCCAGGTTATAGTGCAGTGGTATGATCATAGCTCACTGCAGCCTCTAACTCTTGGGCTCAAGCGATCCTCCTGCCTCTGCCTCCTATATAGCTGGGACTATAGATGCGGGCCACCATGCCCTCCTTGCTATCAAGGAAAGTGAACTTCTTGAGGCCAGGACTCTGTTGGAGTCATCTTCTGGTTCCTGTTGTCTAACAGTGCCTGTGTCACAGGACACAGTAAATGTGTGTTGAATGAATGAAATGGAGGAGGGAGGGGATGGGGAGGAGGGGGCAACAGACGTCAGAGATGGGCTTTCATCCTTCAGAGCTCAGCTACTGCATATCCTATGAATGGAGCTCAGTCCACAGGCTGATCTGACATTCAAGTGAGTTCTGTACTCTGCTCAGCATTGAGATCTAAGAAGCAGCTGCGGGGTAAAGTTTGGGTGCAATGTACAGCTCTGAGACAAAGGGCCTCTTCATCCTATTCTGTTGGCAGAAATACCAGACCAGTGAGTCGAGTGACCAATCTTTTCTCTGTTGATTTAGAACCCAGAGACACTGTGTCAGTCAGAGGTGACCTCTACTGTGAGGGTACATCTTTCACCTGCAGTTAAAATTGTCCTTGACTTCCATCTCCTCCTGAGATCACTTGTGAAGGAGCTTCAAAAAACCAGTTTTTTTTTTTGTTTTTTTTTTTGAGACAGGTTCTCACTCTATCGCCCAGGCTGGAGTGCAGTGGCGTGATCTTGGCTCACTGCAACCTCTGCCTCCCAGGCTCGAGTGATCCTCCTGCCTCAGCCTCCTGAGGAGCTGAGACCACAGGTGTGCGTCACCATGCCCACATTCTTTGCATTTTTGGTAGAGATAGGGTTTCTCCATGTTGGCCAGGCTGGTCTCAAACTCCTGGGCTCAA
>NW_012103031.1:3720229-3727172 GCF_000951045.1 Mandrillus leucophaeus | reverse complement strand
TACATATCTAAAACCTAAGCAAGTTGACATATGAAAAAGCCATCACACAAGTAATACCACGGTTTGATAAAGTGAGGTGGCAGGTGCACAGGTATTATAGTGCTCAATATTCTCCTTATGTTAGAAATACTTTATGATTTAAAAATAATTTAAGAGCCAGGCGCAGTGACTCACACCGGTAATCTTAGCACTTTGGGAGGCTGAGGCAGGCAAATCGCTTGAGCCCAGGAGCTGGAAACCAGCCTGGGCAACATTGTGAGACCCCATCTCTACAAAAAAAAAAAAAAAAAGTAAAAAGAAAGAAATGAAAAAACCTTAGCTGGGCATGGTGGCATGCACCTATAGTCCAAGCTACTCAGGAGGCTGAAGTGGGAGGATCACCTGAGCCTCGGGAGGTCGAGGCTGCAGTGAGCCGTGATCACTCCCCTGTAGGCCAGCCTGGGCAACAGAGCAAGAGCCTGTCTCAAAAACATGATAATTTAAGGTGAATAGGTTTACATTCATTGTAGAACCCCTAGGAAAACAATGTCAAAATCTATCCCCCCACCACCAAAAAAAAGTTGACTTTGAAACCCGTGAAAACATATGCAAATGAAGAGTCTTTCCAGTGAATCAATTAGCAGGCCAGGTGGAAACCATCCTGGTGATTCTAATTTCATCTGTCTTCTTAGTGTTTGCAAAGTAACCCCACACCTTAGCATGAGCAGAAGATATAAGATAGGTTTTTGCTTGCAATTGGATTCCTGAGTGCTCATCACATAAAATTAAACTACAGTCACGGCACAGAATTAACTATGTAGCCTGTAAACCTGTACAAATAGACAAGTATTTCCTGTCTTCACTGTTTTGCTATCCTTTGCTTATGAGCTAGAAAGAACTACTTTGTAAATACCGCTACTAAGTCTTTACTAAGTACTACTACTTAGTAAACAACTACTTACAAAATACTAAAGCATTTAACTGAGTATCAGTACTTAGCAAATGACTACCTGCAAAATACTAAAACATTTACTGAATAACTGTACTTAGCAAATGACTACTTACAAAATATGAAAGTGTTTACTGTGTAGCAGTACTGAGCAAATGACTACCTGCAAAATACTAAAACATTTACTGAATAGCCATACTTAGCAAATGACTACTTACAAAATATGGAAGTGTTTACTGTGTAGCAGTACTTAGCAAACGACTACTTACAAAATAGGAAAGTGTTTACTGTGTAGCAGTACTTAGCAAATGACTACTTACAAAATACGGAAATGTTTACTGTGTAGCAGTACTTAGCAAATGACTACTTACAAAATGCTAACATATTTACTGAGTAGCAGTACTTAGCAAATAACTATTACAAAATACTAATTAATTACAGATTTGTGCAATTATGTAGTAGTGCTAAATAGTAAAATACTTAGTATTTACAAATGACTGAAGTATTTACTAATTAGTAGTACTTACAAAATAGTATTTACAAAAAAGTATTTACAAAATCCTACTTCATAGTATTTTGTAAATACAAAATTTTATAAATGCTTCATAATGTACAGATGCTAAAGCAAAATACTAGATAATGTTTGAAGTATTTTAATAATTCTTATTAGTCTCAACCACTAAACATTCACAAAGCTGGTTTTTCAATTTTTATTTTTTTATGCCAATCTCTGTATTGTTCCAATTTTAGTATACGTGCTGCCAAAGCAAACACACAAAGCTGGTTTTAAGATCATGTTCTGGACGGGCGCGGTGGCTCATGCCTGTAATCCCAGCACTTTGGGAGGCCGAGGTGGGTGGATCACCTGAGGTCAGGGGTTCAAGACTAGTCTGGCCAAAGTGGTGAAACCCCATCTCTACTAAAAATACAAAAATTACCCAGGTGTAGTGGCAGGTGCCTGTAATCCCAGCTACTTGGGAGGTTGAGGCAGGAGAATTGCCAACCCAGCAGGCAGAGGTTGCAGTGAGCCGAGATTGTGCCACCGCACTCCAGCCTGGTGACAGAGTGAGACTCCATCTCAAAAACAAAAACAAAAACAAAATCACGTTCTACCAAAATATGAACTACTCTCCCAAACTATAAGGCAAAATTATAATTAAGTAAAAATAGTCAAAATAAAAGCCACCGTTCCAGTCCTGTTTTATAAGCAATTAGGGAAAATAACAGGATGCTTGTTTTTTCAGCTCTATGACCTACGTTGCAATCTAGACCTTCATTTCTTTCTTTTTTCTTTCTTTTTTTTTTTTGAGATAGGGTCTTGGTCTGTCATCCAGACTGGAGTGCAGTGGTGCGATCACAGCTCACTGCAGCCTCCACCTCCATGGGCCAAGGCGTCCTCCTGAATGGCTGGGACTACAGCTGTGCCACCACACCCAGCTAACTTTTACATTTTTTGTAGAGACAGGATCTTGCTATGTTGCCCAAGCTAGTCTCAAACTCCTGGGCTTAAGTGATCCTTGAACTTTGGCCTTCCAAAGTGTTGGGATTACAAGTGTGAGGCACCACACCTGGCCATAGACTTTCATTTCAAAGTCAGCATATGCCCGGGTGCGGCGGCTCGCGCCTGTAATCCCAGCGCTTTGGGAGGCCAAGGTGGGCGGATCACCTGAGGTCGGGAGATGGGGACCAGCCTGACCAACATGGAGAAACCCCGTCTCTACTAAAAATACAAAATTAGCCAGGTGTGGTGGCGCATGCCTGTAATCCCAGCTACTCGGGAGGCTGAGGCAGGAGAATCGCTTGAGCCCGGGAGGCGGCGGTTGCAGTGAGCTGAGATTGCACCACTGCACTCCAGCCTGGGCAACAAGAGCGAAACTCTGTCTCAGCAACACCAAAGTCAACATGCATCGTTTGGGTGCTGAGAACAAGCTCTCTTGAGGCAGACCTGTGGTCATCTGTAAATTAGGTAAAAATAGAGAAGGCAAGCACAAAGATAAAGTTGGCTGTATGTTTGTCAATCCCTTTTCTGGATTGTTAGAATTTTCTCTAGAGTTTTGATATCATTTTGGGTATGTTATATTTAACATTTTCCTTCAGTACATAAAAAGACATACAAACGAGTCAAACAATGAACAGAAATTTTGGGAACAGAACGGCATGCCAAGCTTTCCTTACTTTGCGTGTGGGACACACTCGTAGCATGACAGATTTTTTTGAAATCAGAATTTATTACTACTTTGGGCCAGGTGCGGTGGCTGATGCCTGTAATCCCAGCACTTTGGGAGGCTGAGAGGGGTGGATCACCTGAGATTGGGAGTTTGAGACCAGCCTGGCCAATACAGTGAAACCCCAACTCAAGTAACAATACAAAAATTAGCTGGGCATGGTGGTGGGCGCTTATAATGCCAGCTACTTGGGAAACTGAGGTGGGAAGATCACTTTAACCTGGGAGGTGGAGGTTGCAGTGAACCAAGATCACGCTACTGCACTCCAGCCTCGGGGCAACAGAGCGAAACTCTGTCTCCAAAAAAAAAAAAAGAATTTATTACTACTTTGGTTTAGTGATAATAATTGGGCAAACTCTGCATCTCTTTTCATTTTATTTATTTTATTTTATTAATTTATTTTTGAGACAGGGTCTTGCTCCGTCACCCAGATTGGAATGTAGTGGAGTGATCATGGCTCACTGTGGCCTCAACTTCCAGGTTCAAGGGATCCTCCCACCTCAGCCTCCCGAGTAGCTGGGACCACAGGGGCATGCTACCACACTCAGCTAATTTTTAAGTTTTTTTTTAGAGACAGGGTCTCCCTATGTTGTCCAGACTGGTCTTTTTAATTTTAATGTTTTTCCTTCATTTTCTCTAGTTACCATGTTGCTTTTTCTTTTTTTCTTTTTTTGAGATGGAGTCTGTCTCTGTCACCCAGGCTGGAGTGGCAGTGGTGTGATCTCAGCTTGCTGCAACCACCACCTCCTGGGTTCAAGCGATTCTCCTGCCTCAGCCTCCCAAGTAGCTGGAATTACAGGGGCTTGCCACCACACCTGGCTAATTTTTGTACTTTTAGTAGAGACGGGGTTTCACCATGTTGGCCAGGCTGGTCTCTAACTCCTGGCCTCAGGTGATCCAGCCGCCTCAGCCCCCAGCACTTTGGGAGGCCGAGGCGTGAGCCAATGCACCTGGCCCATGCTGCACTTTTATAAAGGCTCCAGTCTTACCTCACTGTTGTGTACTCCTCCCAGCTGGCGATAACTAGTATTATCATTTTACTACATCTCCTTTTATTCTTTTCATTGTGAGATACATGTTCAATAGGAAATTTGTATGAAATTTATGTAATGACTCAACTCGGGTAACTTAAAAAAATTATTTTCAAATTATACTTCCCATCAAAGACTTGGAAATGCTAATTTTTTAAAACAAAATGCAAACTTAGAAAAATAACAACTAAATAAAAAAGTGCTAATTAATGAATATGCTCAGATGTGCAAAGAGGTTGGCCATGGTGGTTCATGCCTGTGATCTCTGCACTTTGGGAGGCTCAGCTGGGAGGATCACTTGAGGTTAGGAGTTCCAGACCACCCCTGGCAACATAGCAAGACCCTGTCTCTATAAAAAATTCAAAACTTAGCTGGGTGCAGTGGTGACCACCTGTAGTCCCAGCTACTTGAGAGGCTAAGGCAGGAGAATCATTTGAGCTCAGGAGTTGGAGGCTGCAGTGAGCTATGTTTGCATCACCACACTACAGCCTGGGCAACATAGCAAGACCCCATCTCTAAAAATTTTTTTTTCTAATCCCCAAAGAGTTTTACTTGTATGCACAGGTGGAGTAAATCCCCCCTCAACCCCAGCAGAGCATACTCAGAATCCAAATAACAATTAAAATTCGGTATGAGTAAAGACGAGATTATCAGGTTTCATGTAAGTGTACCACCTGGCACTTCTTGGGTGTTAGAGACAGTGCTTCATTATTGCTGCTTATTGACTGTTGACAGAGACTCTGAAATGAGTCCCTAAGATCGGGTTGGAAGAATGAAAAAGTAGTGTACTGTTATTTGAAATGGACAAAAATAATTGTCCATTTGAATTGTACTTTTGAAACAGTAGAATAAAATTTATGAATAATCAACTGAAATTCTACCTATAGAAAATCCGGCTGGGCACAGTGGTTCACGCCTGTAATCTCAGCGCTTTGGGTAGGCTAAGGCAGGTGGATCAATTGAGGCCAGGAGTTTGAGACCAGCCTGGCCAACATGGCAAAACCCTGTGTCTACAAAAAATACAAAAATTAGCTGGGTGTGGTGGCGTGCACCTGTAATCCCAGCTCTCGGGAAGCTGAGGCAAGAGAATTGCTTGAACCCAGAAGGTGGAGGTTGCATGAGCTGAGATTACACCACTGCACTCCAGTCTGGGCAACAGAGCGAGACTCTGACTCAGAAAAAGAAAAGAAAAAGAAAATTTCTGGCTATTTCTCCCTTTGTATACATCTAAGCATTTTCCCTAAGACAGTCAGGCCTAATAGTCTTGACCTAATCCAATCCTAATGAGCTTGGCTTTACTCACAGCAGTTTTTAATTGTGTTGTTTGGATTTGGGGAACGCTCTTGGAGCATTTAATTCCACCTGTGACTAGGAGGAAACCTCTTGGGGCACTAGTTTATTTTTGTAGAGATGGGTCTTGGCTATGTAAGACTTAATGACACAGTGTCCCCTGGGGGCTCCATATAACCCTCTTTAGTCATTTTTCCTATTCAGGTGCCCTCCTGATTGACAGAAAAGAAATAAGAGAAATTAGGCCGGGCGTATGGCTCATGCCTGTAATCCCAGCATGTTCAGAGGCCCAGGTGGGAGGACTGATTGAGGCCAGGAGTTCAAGACCACCCTGGCCAACATAGTGAGACCCCTCCCCCACCCGCCATCTCTATTAAAAAAAAAAAAGAGAGAGAGAGAGAGAAATCCATGCTCTTAACCTAGATTAGGGTGAGGTTGTCTTGGCAGCTGCAGTGGGTAAGAGTTCTTGGTCCATGAAAAACTCACAACTGTGATTTAAAAAGCGTTATCATCCACGTTGTTTCTTTGAGGTGTCTGTGGTGGTCAGAAGCCCCATGGAACGACAGAATCACCCATTTAGAACTGTTGATGAGACAAAGAATCCTTAGCTGGGGACGGCTGGTGCAGTGAAAAGAAAATAGCAGATCAGAATATACCAGTGTATGGTGTGGCAGTGAAGGCAAAATGTGGATTGTTTTAAGAATCAAGGCTCAGCCAGGTGCGGTGGCTCACGCCTGTCATCCCAGCACTGTGGGAGGCCGAGGTGGGTGGATCACCTGAGGTCAGGAGTTCAAGACCCGCCTGGCCAACGTGGTGAAACCCCTTCTCTACTAAAAATACAAAACTTAGCTGGGCGTGGTGGTGCATACCTGTAATCTCAGCTACTCAGGAGACTGAGGCAGCAGAATCGCTTGAACCTAGGAGGCGAAGGTTGCAGTGAACCACTGCACTCCAGCCTGGGCAACAGAGCGAGACTCTGACTCAAAAAACAAAACAAAACAAAAAGTCACTATGCTGAGAGTGATACTGTAAAAATAAATAAATAAATAAAGTTTGTCCCTGTCCCCCTAAAGTCATCCTGAGGCTCCCTACTAGTATGTGCCCCATACTTTGAGGAACTACATTTAACATGACCCTCCGGAAAACAGAGTTCAAAAACCACTAAGCTGGTTAGTGTGCCAGAAGCAATCTGGAAGAGCCCTGGACCTCTTGTGAGGTGGAGGGTTTAGTAAAAAGTGTGAGCTTTTACACCAGCTCTCCAGAAAATGCCCCAATTGCTCCCAGGAGTCCTCCACTTGCAGGGTTAGCCAGAGAGAAGAGCTTTCATGTGCCACCTGGAAACCAGCCTGGTGAGAATTTCCTGGCTTGAGACTGCCCAGCCCTCATGACAGCCCTTGTCACAGAACCCCGGAGGCTAGCCTCAAATGCCAAGGCGAGTCTAGGTGTACTGGGCTCAGGTGAATCGCCTT
>NW_012103031.1:3715983-3719094 GCF_000951045.1 Mandrillus leucophaeus | reverse complement strand
CTACTTGGGAGGCTGAGGCAGGACAACAGCTTGAACTCAGAAGGCAGAGGTTGCAGTGAGCCAAGATTGAGCCACTGCACTCCAGCCTGGGTGACCGAGTGAGACTCCATCTCAAAAAAAAAAAAAGAGTGATTTTATGCTGGCTAAAATCCCTTTCTATTAATTTCAGTGTCAGAAGATTTGCTGAGAAAAATCCTAGCATGACAATGGCATTTATTTGTAACTTTAAAGAAACAACCAAAAAAATCCTCCAAAATCTGATTTCCTTGTTTGCTCAAGTGTAACACCAGCGTGGTCCGCTTCAGGCTTGATGGGACCAGAAATCTGACGAAAAGCCCTTGGTCCCAGCTTGCTTGAGTGTGGTGCTGAGAAAAAAACACGCCCACACATCGGCAGATGATGAGAAGCCTGTCTTTATTGGGTGATTTTTAGAGGCATTGCCTATTGGGGGATGGGGGCTTACAGAAGTCGTCAGGGCATATCCACCACCGAGAACGTTGTGAGTGACTCATGACCTCGCTGAAACAATGAGCAAACTGCAGAAGGTTTCTGGGAAATTAACAAATTAGGTAGGGGTAGGATGTGGGGTTCCCCATTCCCAGGGCTTTGGAATCCTTCCAGGTGATCATTCCTTTCTCTCTTTTCTGCAGACACTGGGGCTTTTAAGAGTGCACCATTTCCTGGAATTCTAGAACAGAAGAGGTGAGAAGAGGGTCAGTGGAGGTGGCTTGGTTCTTTACAGACATGCTGTGGCCAATGAGAATTCCAAAGAGGGAAGGAAGTGAAAAAAATTGTCAGATGATGGGCATGGCCCCCTTGGAGGGGACAAAAGAAAGAAAAACCTGCTGGGTACAGTGGCTCACGCCTGTAATCCCAGCACTTTGGGAGGCCGAGGCAGGTGGATCATTGGGTCATGAGATTGAAACCATCCTGGCCAAAATGGTGAAACCCTGTCTCTACTAAAATACAAAACTTAGCTGGGCGTGGTGGTGCACGCCTGTAATCCGAGCTGCTTGGGAGGCTAAGGCAGGAGAATCGCTTGAACCCGGGAGACGGAGGTTGCAGTGAGCTGAGATCGTGCCATTGCACTCCAGCCTGGACAACAGAGCCAGACTCTATCTCAAAAAAAGGAGAGGGGAGAGGAGAGGAGACCTGGGTATCAATGACTATATCTCGAGGGAGTCCACAGGGTTCCCTTTCTCTGAATAATCTTATTTAACAAACATCTTCAGCTTTGCAATAGAGGCCTTTGAATTAGAACTTGTCAAGCCCATCACTTCTATTCGTGCATTTTGAATGAATGAATGAATTCAGTATAATTGTGGCCATCTGTGAACATTTAACTTATCGTCTGGTCAATTTCAGACAGAAAGGGGAGGTTTTCTTTCTCTATGCTGTAGCTGGGTATTGCATTTTTAGGATATATTTGATAGGGTGGGACTTTGAACTGACTCTCCTCCAGTGAACCTACCTCCAAAAGTTTCTGTTACTAAAAGAAGGATAATAGTAATAATAACAAGGTATGGACGTTACAGATTGATATAAAAAACTGGGGATTTGCTTTATATTTATTGATAAGCTTTGTTTATTTGGAAATCTTTCATGGTTATGTTTATCTTTTTTTTTTTTTTTTGAGACAGAGTTTCGCTCTTGTTGCTCAGGCTGGAGTGCAATGGTATGATCTTGGCTCACTGCAACCTCCGTCTCTTGGATTCAAGCGATTCTCCTGCCTCAGCCTCCCGAGTAGCTAGGATTACAGACGCCCACCACCACGCATGGCTAATTTTTTATATTTTTAATAGAGACAGAGTTTCACCATGTTGTTTAGTCTGGTCTTGAACTCCTGACTTCAGGGGATCTGCCCGCCTTGGCCTCCCAAGGTGCTGGGATTACAGGCTTGAGCCACCACGCCCAGCCCGTGGTTATGTTTAAATAAGTCAATCCCCCCCTTACCTAATCTGTTTTTATGAGCTATCTATCTGCATTAACTCCCGTGTAGTAAGTGATAGTGGTATAATTTTGAACAGGTTTGTTTTTTTTTTTTTTTAAATAAGCATCTAATGTAGCAGTTTTAAATTTCAAATTGGCACCACCAGAAGGACCACCATACGTTCTGCTGAGTTGGCAGGCACAAAGTAGCTCAAAAGCACGCTAGCAACGTGACAAAAGCAAGTGAAAATAGTCCTACAGCTGTGCTAGTGTATGCTAAAGCTCAAACCTAGGATTCTGCCTACGGAAGATGCAATAAATGAGGTTGGCTTATTTGTTCTCTGTTTAATATTATCCACTTGGCGGGCTAATGTCCAATAAAACATATTTGTCTAAACCCTTGAAAACAAAGAGGCCTTCCTACGCACGCCAATGGACTCTGGTCTGAAGACGTAAATCTTCCCCTTATTCTGAGGGGTTCAAACCCCACTGGTGGAAATTCCTTGTGCTATATGCAGGTGCATTATGGCATCTTGCAAATAACTGGCCAGGTGGCTAGCTAGTCCTCTAGTCAGGTGAAGGATATTTTGCAGCTCCTAGACAATGACCAGTGTGACCAGCTTCTACAGCACCTGCCGAGCATTATGCCAGGGTTTTTACACACATCATTTGCATCCTTACTTTAGTCCCATTTTACAGATGAGAAGACTGAGGCTCGTTAAGGTTAAGAAAGGGAGATTTTAAGCCACATCGGTTGGATCTCACAGCCCAAGCTCTCACGGATGCTTCCTGAGCTAGAGTGTTTTATGCTACGTACAGGCGCGGACGTACCCTCTGCTCCAATTTTTCCATCTCCATCATTATCCGCAGCAGCCATCAAGGACTTGGTTTCTGACTCGGTCAGTTCTCTGGCACCACTTTCAAACTTCTGGAGGAAAAACCTACAGGATAATAAAGATCCATGGGGATTTTCTGAAAGATCATGCATCTCTGTGTTTACACTTGTGTTTTTCCTTTAAGTAAATCATCTGTTTCCAGCACTTGCAATAATTAGCCAAGGTCTTAGCAAGCAGAGGTTTCCTTAAGCTGTAGAAACCAATGGTGGGCATTTCATTTTTAACGGGTTTTTTTTTTGTTTTGGTTTGGTTTTTGGGTTTTTCTTGAGACAGGGTCTTGCTCTGT
>NW_012103031.1:3710209-3715703 GCF_000951045.1 Mandrillus leucophaeus | reverse complement strand
TTTTTTTGTATTTTTTAGTAGAGACGGGGTTTCACCGTGTTAGCCAGGATGGTCTTGATCTCCTGACCTCGTGATCCACCCGTCTCAGCCTCCCAAAGTGCTGGGATTACAGGCTTGAGCCACCACGCCCAGCCAATATTTGTATTTTTTTGTAGAGACAAGGTTTTGTCATGTTGCCCAGACTGGTCTTGAACTCCTGGGCTCACTCAAGTAATCCGCCCACCTCAGCCTCCCAAAGGGCTGGAATTGTAAGTGTGAGCCACAGTGCCTGGCCCATTTTTAAGCTTTTAGTGTTTTTAATTTTTATTTATTTATTTATTTGAGACAGAGTCTCTCTCTGTCACCCAGGCTGGAGTGCAGCTGCATGATCTCAGCTCACTGTAACCTCTGCCTCCTGATTTCAAGTGATTCTTGTGCTTCAGTCTTCTGAGTAGCTGGAATTACAGGCGTGAGCCACCACGTTTAGCCAAAGTTTTAGTTTTTTAAAGTCCATTTGCCATAGGAAATCCCTTACACCAAAGAATCTTTGTGGCGGGGTGTGGTGGCCTACACCTGTAATCCCAGCACTTTGGGAAGCCAAGGCAGGAGGATCACTTGAAGCCAGGAGTTTGAGACCAGCCTGGGCAACATGGTGAAACCCCATCTCTACTCAAAATATGAAAATTAGCTGGACGTGGTGGCATGCACCTGTAATCCCAGCTACTTGGGAGACTGAGGCATGAGAATCACTTGAACTTGGAAGGCGGAGGCTGCAGGGAGCTGAGATCATCCCACTGCACTCCAGCCTGGGTGACAGAGCGAGATCCTGTCTCAGAAAAAAGAAAAGAATCTTTGCACCTGCAGTCTTCACTGCCCGTGTTGAGGGCTTTGCCTGGGTAGATGTGTGGTCAACTGACTCATATCCTTTGCTTTAATGATGCTTGGCTGAATGACCAACACTGAGGCTGGCCATTGAAGAAATACTCAGCATCCTGGCCCCCATTGCACCCCAGGGCCACCCAGCAGTGCCGGGTACCAGACAGACTCAGGACAAAGCTTACTTAAGCTCCTCTTCATCCAGGTACCCGCTCTGGTCGTTGTCTATGAACCGGAAAACGTCCTTCACCTGACTGGCTGACATCTTGGAGAGGCCTGACGTCTGGAAGAATTTTTGGGGTTCAAAAGTGTCTGGGTCTGAAGAACAGAGAATGGGTTATTCTGACACTCATTGGATCACATTCTATACTGGGGCCAAGGTACTGAAAACACAGATGATTAAAAATACTTCAACAATATCCCTGAGCTACGGGGATGCTCAACTGGTCCAAGATTTTGGGACAGCCAAGACTTGATGGCTCTGTGATGGCATCCCATGTCCCCTCTGCCCCAGCCTTCCCTCCTCTAGTTGGCTTTGTCCATTTCCCTTTTCCCTCCTCCTCTCCTCTATGACTCCCCCTCCCCCTGGCCCACTTCACAGGCTGTGTAGCCGAGCCCCCAACATCCCTGGTCTAATTGGTAGGGGGAAATGCAATCACTGGATTTCAACAGGCTAAACGGCCTTTGGTGATTTCTTTCTCTTTTTTTTTCTTTTCTTTCTTTTTTTTTGAGACAGAGTCTCACTCTGTCACCCAGGCTGGAGTGCAGTGGCATGATCTCGGCTCACTGCAATCTCTGCCTCCTGAGTTCAAGTGATTCTCCTGCCTCAGCCTCCCGAGTAGCTGGCATTACAGGCGTGCACCCCCATGCCCAGATCATTTTTGTATTTTGGATAGAGACAGAGTTTTGCCATGCTGGCCAGATTGGTCCTGAACTCCTGACCTCAAGTGATCCACTGGCCTTGGCCTCTGGAAGTGCTGGGATTACAGGCGTGAGCACCACACCTGGCCCTTCAGTGATTTCTTGCTTTCATGTTTTGTAGGTTTCTTTTGTCTTACAGAAGTGTAATTGTGTGCTCAGATCCCAGATCTCTATAATTTTAGTTATCTAATAAATAGCAGTTTTCTTCTCCGATTCCACGAACTTTCCAGCCAAGCTCTTATTTATTTATTTATTTATTTATTTATTTATTTATTTATTTAGAGACAGAGTTTCACTCTGTCGTCCAGGCTGGAGTGCAGTGTAGTGATCATAGCTCACCACAGCCTCAACCTCTTGGGCTTGAGTGATCCTCCTACCTCAGTCACCTGAGTAGCTGGGACCACGGGCGCATGCCATCATGCCCTGCTAGTTTTTATTTTTATTTTGTAGAGATGGAGCCTTGCTATGTTGCCCAGGCTGGTCTCAAACTCCTGGGCCCAAACAGTCCTCTCACCTTGGCCTCCAAAAAGTGTTGGGATTACAGATGTGAGCCACCATGCCTGGTCTACATTTTTTTTTTTTTTTGGAGACAGTCTTGCTCTGTCTCCCAGGCTGGAGGGCAGTGGCGCGATCTCAGCTCACTGCAACCTCCGCCTCCTGGGTTCAAGCAATTCTCTGCCTTAGCCTTCCAAGTAGCTGGGATCAGAGGTACCCACCACCACGCCCAGCTAATTTTTTTGTATTTTTAGTAGAGATGGGGTTTCACCATCTTGGCCAGGCTGGTCTCGAACTCCTGACTTTGTGATCTACCCGCCTCGGCATCCCAAAGTGCTGGGATTACAGGTGTAAGCCACTGCATCTGGCTGCCTGGCCTACATTTTGATTTTGTGTTGCTTTTCTGAAGGTGCAAAGCTGTGAGGAAATCCCATCCCGCCCCACGTCCCCCCTACCTTGGCATTCCTGGAGGGCTGCTGCAATGTCATCAGCACTGAGCACGTCCGTGATGCTCATTTTCTACCTACTCACACAGAACAAACGAGATGTGATAAGCCAGAAGCAGGGACGTGCACATCCAGGGGAAACACATCTCAGGCCCACTGAAACTGCATGTGTGTCTAGATTTTTTTTTTCAATTGAAATGGAGTCTGACTCTGTTGCCCAGGCTGGAGTGCAGTGGCACCATCTCGGCTCACTGCAAACTCCGCCTCCTGGGCTCAAGTGATTCTCCTGCCTCAGCCTTCCGAGCAGCTGGGATGACAGGTGCGCACTATCACGCCTGGCTAATTTTTGTGTTTTTAGTAGAGACGGGGTTTCGCCATGTCGGCCAGGCTGGTCTTGAGCTCCTGACCTCAGGTGATCTGCCTACCTTGGCCTCACAAATTGCTGGGATTACAGGCGTAAGCCACCGAGCCAGGCCTGTCTAGAATTTTTAAAATGTGATAAGCATGGTTTTGTATTAAGTGACGGGACAAAATATCCAAATTAAAACCAGATACCAAAAAGACCCCAGCCCTTTTTATCTCAGAACCTTCTTTTGAATATATGCCAAAAATGAAAAAAGAAAAACAAAAAACATGACCTAAAGAAGGATTCAATCGTTTTCTTATAAAAATTATACTGACATAATCAGTCATTTCCACAGGCAGCTACAAACCATGTTACAAATGCACTGGCATTTTCCTACACCAGCCCCAGAGATGCAATGTTGCAATTTCCACGGGGGAAAGGATACAGTTTGGCCGCTTGCAGACATTCTGCAGAAGGCCTGCTATCTGTCCTGAAAGGCGGAAGCAGATGGAGGAAAAGCCCGTCTCCCAGAGACTAAAATCCTTCCAGGTGTCAAAGCCATGGGAAAAGAGGAGTCTAAGAACCTAAGCCTTGTACGAATGCACGCAGTGAAGAAGAGTCTGGGGTCTGGTGGGTCCACCAGTTACTCACTGCACGCAGTGAAGAAGAGTCTGGGGTCTGGTGGGCCCACCAGTTACTCACTGCACGCAGTGAAGAAGAGTCTGGGGTCTGGTGGGTCCACCAGTTACTCACCGTTTTAGGTTCCCCTCCAGGAAGAATCAGGAAAAAGAGCTGAAGGAGCAAAACAACAGATGGGCTTTTGCTACCTTGCTGACCTACCTTATATAGGCTAGAAAAAGTGATAGTTACAACCTCTTAGATTTCCTTTTCAAGGATCAAGTGGATGTAGCTCAAATGTCTTGTCTTACTCATGAAACCTCCTTTTTTTTTTTTTCCTATTTATATCTCAAGGGAATGTGGGTGGGAACAAACAACAAACCTCAACAAACCTTAACTAAGGTCTCAATTCTGCAAACGAACTCTGTTGGCAAAGTGTGGAGAAGGTTCTGGATGCCTGGTAAGGTGGAGATGGTGGCCTGAACTAAGACAAACACATATACAGGGGTGCTCCGTAAGCTGAAAAGGCTCCCCAGATGTTAGCAGGTACCGTTTGAGGCAGGCCTGTTTTCAACTTTGGAAACTATGGGTGTGTAAAGCTGACCTCAGTCTGGAGTTGACAGACTCAAAGCCATTGTCACCAGGCGCACACACAGGACTCGTCCGGCACAGGAGATGGGGCTAAGTGATGTGATTTTCCTACAAATGTCTTGACTTTGACATTTCCCAGCTATACCATAAATTGCACACACTCAAAAGGCAAAAAGGAGGAAATCAAGCCAGCATTCCCAACCCACAAAACTAACATGTTCGGAAAAAAATATTCTGAGGCTGAGGCCAGGACTAGACAACTCAAGATTTTGTTTCTGTTGTGACAGGGTCTTGCTCTGTTGCCCAGGCTGGAGTGCAGTGGCACGATCTCAGCTCACTGCAGCCTTGACCTCCCAGGCTCAAGCGATCCTCCCACCTCAGTCTCCCAACTAGCTGGTACTACAGGCACACACCACCATGCCAGGCTAATTTTTTTAATATACTTTTTTTTTTGAGAGACAGGGTTTTGCCACATTGCCCAGGCTGGTCTCGAACTCCTGGGCTCAAGTAATTCTCCCACCTCAGCCTCCCAAAGTGCTGGGATTACAGGGGTGAACCACCGCGCCTGGCCTTTTTTTTTCTTTTTAAATTTTCAGCAAACATTTATTGAGCCTTTATATGGCCAGCACTGTGCCAGGCTCTTCTTTTTAATTATTGTGGTAAAAACCACATTCCATAAAATATATAATCTTAACCATTTGTAAGTGTATGTATAGTACAATAGTGTTAACTCTTGGTGCATTATTGAATGAGAGATCGCTATAATTTATTCAGCCGGAAAAACGGAAACTCTGTATCCACTGAGCTGCCACCACTCCCCTGTTCCCCCACCTCCCAGCTCCTGGTAAACATCATTGTATTTTCTACTTCTAAGAGTTTGACTACTGGCCCACACCTGTAATCCCAGCAGTTTGGGAGGCTGAGGCAGGCAAATCACGAGGTCAGGAGTTCGAGACCAGCCTGACCAATATGGTGAAACCCCATCTCTACTAAAAATACAAAAATTAGCTGGGTGCGGTAGCCTGTAATCCCAGCTACTTGGGAGGCTGAGGCAGGAGAATCACTTGAATCTGGGAGGCGGAGGTTGCAGTGAGCTGAGATCGCACCACTGCACTCCAGCCTGGGTGACAAAGCGAGACTTTGCCTCAAAAACAATAATAATAATTTATACTTCATAAGGTCATTGTGGCTATTAAATGAAATAATGCATGTAAAATATTTA
>NW_012103031.1:3704550-3705989 GCF_000951045.1 Mandrillus leucophaeus | reverse complement strand
AGAGTTTTGAATTAGGTTTCTGACATTAAGTTGCCATAGAAACTAGCTGAGCCCTTTCTTTTTCTTGGGAGTGTTTACAATTGTCCACAGAGATACAACATTTTTAAAAAATCTGCTCATTTAAATCAAAGTAGCATATGGGTTAAACCAAGATACTTTTTCTGTTCATGCTATTTTTCTGATAGAAAATAAAGATACCAGAGACCAGGCCAGGGGTGGTGGTTCACGCCTGTAATCCCAGCACTCTGGGAGGTCGAGATGGGAAGATTGCTCGGGCCCAGGAATTCGAGACCAGCCAGGGTGATGTATTGAGACTCTCATCTCTATAGAAAAATACTGTATTTATTTAAATTTTAAAAAGATAACATATTCACTGAACATGTTTTCTGAATCAATGAGGCACTTAAGATGATAACTTGAATTCCAGTATGTGCAATCTGAGCATCAAATACTGATTCAGGCCAGGCACGGTGGCTCACGCCTGTAATCCCAGCACTTTGGGAGGCTGAGGTGGGCAGATCACCTTAGGTCAGGAGTTCGAGCCCAGTCTGGCCAACACGGCGAAACCCTGTTTCTACTAAAAATACAAAAAAATTATCTGGGCATGGAAGCAGGCAGTCCAAACTACTTGGGAGGCTGGGGCAGGAGAATCACTTGAACCCGGGAGGTGGAGGTTGCAGTGAGCCAAGATCCCACCACTACATTCCAGCCTGGGTGACAGAGCGAGACTCTGTCTCAAAAAAAAAAAAAAAAAAAAAAAAAGAGGGGGAGGGTTTTTTCTTTGAGAAAAAAAAAAGAAGTAGACAGTTCAGGATACCTAGATCAGGACCTCAGACTGTTTCCTGGGTAAAACAGTGGGCATCTTCACTTTGCCCCAAATATATCCTCCTACCAGGATGGTATGCACCCTAGTGTCATCAGTGAACAGTTTCTCTCAGGGATACCTGCAGCCTCTCTTAAACGACCAAACCTCCAGCCGGCACCCTATCTCTCTCGTCCACATTTTATTCCCCAGTGCCTAGCCCAGGACTGACCTAGATTTAGGCGCTCAGCAGTTATTTGATGAATGAATAAATAAAAATAGCAAAAATAAGTTGAAAATATGATTTCCAACCAGCATCAGCTCGCCCAGACCCTTAAAGAAGTTTCTGAAGATTGGGTGGTGGCTCATGCCTGTAATCTCAGCCCTTTGGGAGATCAAGGTGGGAGGATTGCTTGAGCCCAGGAGTTCAAGACTAGCCTGGATAACATGACAAGGCCCTGTCTCCACAATAAAATAATAATCATAAACCAGCCCCGGCTGGGTGTGGTGGCTCACGCCTGTAATCCTAGCACTTTGGGAGGCCAAGGCTGGTGGATTACCTGAGGTCAGGAGTTCGAGACCAGCCTGGCCAACATGGTGAAACCCCGTCTCAACTAAAAATACAAAATTAGCCGGG
>NW_012103031.1:3701164-3702010 GCF_000951045.1 Mandrillus leucophaeus | reverse complement strand
GAGTGTTTAATGGGGACAGAGTTTCAGATTGGGAAGATGAGAAAGTTCTGGAGATGGATGGTGGTGACGGTTGCACAATGTGAATATATTTAATGACACAGAACTTCAAAAGGGTTAAGATGGGTCAGGTGCGGTGGCACACGTCTGCAATCCCAGCACTTTGGAAGGCCGAGGCGGGAGAATTGCTTGAAGCCAGGAGTTTGAGACCGGCCTGGGTTACAAAGCAAGACCCCATCTCTACAAAAAAATAATAAAAATATTAGCCAGGCACTGTTGTGTGCACCTATGGTCCCAGCTACTCAGGAGGCTGAGGTGGGAGGATCGCCTAAGCCCAGGAGTTTGAGGCTGCAGTGAGCTGTGATCACACCACTGCACTCCAGCCTGGTTAACAGAATGAGACCCTGTCTCTCCGAAGAGAAAAAAAGAAAATGATTAAGATGGTAAATTTCATATTATGTATTTTATGTTGCATATCATGTTATGCATATGACATACATTGCATGTGCATGATATGTTGTTTATCATATTTGCATATTTATGTCATGTAATGTATGTGTATATCATGTATATGTATATATTAACAATTTGTAAACGGTGATTCCGTAGTCTTCATTATTTTGGCCACCGATTCCTAATTGCTCCCAGGAAAGAATAGGAGGACGATGTAGAAGTAGATCTTTTTTTTTTATTTTTGAGACAGAGTCTCACTCTGCCACTCAGGCTGGAATGTAGTGGCGTGATCTTAGCTCACTGCAACCTCCACCTCCCAGGATCAAGCGATTCTCCTGTCTCAGCCTCCCGAGTAGCTGGGATTACAGGTGCCTGCCACCATGCCTGGCTAATTTT
>NW_012103031.1:3690392-3696159 GCF_000951045.1 Mandrillus leucophaeus | reverse complement strand
CCCTTCTTTCCTCCCTCCCTCCCTCCCCACTCCTCCTTCCTTCTGTCCTTCGTCTCACTCTGTTGCCCAGGCTGGAGTGTAGTGGCACAATCATAGCTCACTGTCACCTTGAAATCCTGGGCTCAATGGCTCCTTCTCACCTCAGCCTCTCAAGGACCTGGGACTACAGGTGTACAACACACACCACCGCACAGAGCTAATTAATTTTTTTTTTTTTGGTAGAGACAGGGGTCTTGCTATGTTGCCCAGGCTAGTGTTCAACTCCTAACCTCAAGTGATCCTCCTTCTTCAGCCTCCCCAAACACTAGGATTGCAGGCATGAGCCTCTGCACCCAGCGGAAAAATACTGGACTTTTGTACAAATACCTATACTATTCATGAATAGCCTTTAAACTGCCCTGAAATTATGGGACTGAAGTGATTAAATCTTTATCCAAATGAAGACAATTATATTATTATCAAGAGTGTGGCATATTTGACCTACATCTAGATGTGTATATGCATTTTCTTTTCCGAAAATGAATAAAACAACAAAAGATTTCAGTATTGTTGTTATCTATTTATTAAATACCCAGTTAAACTCACTGTTTCTAAATGCACAGGGTATGTGTTGCCCAAGTCCAGAACAGTCCAGAAGAGTCCAGAACAGTCTAGAACAGTCCAGAACAGTTCTCTGGGGCTTCTAGGTCACAGTTGAGCATGTTTTATTTCCTGAATTCAGTGTCCTCCATCGCGAGAGGTGATTAATGTTTATTAATTAGGTTGGTGCAAAAGTTATTGTGGTTTTTGCAATTATTGCAACCATAATATAGTTTTGCAATTATAACTTTTGCACCAGCCTAATAAAAAACCACCTTGGCTGACAAGCTATGGGAATGGTATGGCCGCCAGAAATGACCTTCACAGTGTTCTAAAAAGCAGTGGCTTCCAGTTCAGAAGGGGTTTGCTGCTCTCTGTCTAATGAGTTGGGGTTCTCTTTTCTCATCCACGTTCTAGGGTTTTGATACCTCTTAGCATCACCAGCTCTCATTTAGGGAGCAATTATGAATTGTCAGTAAAAGCTCAACTTTTTAAAGATGCAAAACCAGCAAGAAAATTCAGCACGTCCCGGTTTTCTAGACAGCATGCTCGAAGACCACACCCTCGCGCTTAATAATTTAGCCTTTTGGGCAAAGTTCTCATTAGCGTAGATCGAAAACATGAATAATGCAGGCATTTGTGAATCACACTGCTCGGCGTTGCTGCACTGGCCAGGAAACACCTGAAGCAGTTGCAGAGGGGCTCAGGGTGACCAGATCCGGTGACTGGGTCATGATGACACCAAATTTGGTTAATGGGAATCCCAGGTCATGTCTGATGGTATCAAACCACAGCCACTGCCTGCTGCCTTCTGCAGGTCTTTCAAGTCAAATGTCTCATGCCAGTCAAAATGCCCACCAGGAAATCAGACTCTATTTCCCTAGTTCTCTCTCTCTCTCTTTTATTTTTTTTTTTTTTCTGAGAGGGAGTTTCGCTCTTGTTACCCAGGCTGGAATGCAACGGCACGATGTCGGCTCACCGCAACCTCTGCCTCCTGGGTTCAAGCGATTCTCCTGCCTCAGCCTCTCGAGTAGCAGGGATTACAGGCTTGCGCCACTACGCCCAGCTAATTTTGTATTTTTAGTGGAGGTGGGGTTTCTCCATGTTGGTCAGGCTGGTCTCAAACTCCTGACCTCAGGTGATCCGCCTGGCTCGGCCTCCCAAAGTACTGGGATTACAGGCGTGAGCCACTGTGCCCAGCCTATTTCCTTAGTTCATTTTTCCTCCTTTTTCTTTTTTTTTCTTTTTTTTATTTTCTTTTTTGTTGAGACAAGGTCTCCCTCTGTCACCCAGGCTGGAGTGCAGTGGTGCGATCACAGCTCACGGAAGCCTCAACCTCCTGGGCTCAAGTGATTTCCCCCACCATAGCATCCCCCATCACCAGTAGCTGGGACCGCAGGCGCGCACCACCATGCCTGGCTAATGCTTTATTTTTTGTAGAGATGGGGATCTCATCATGTTGCCCAGGCTGGTCTTGAACTCATGGGCTCAAGTGACCCTCCTGCCTCGGCTTCCCAAAGTGCTGAGATTTCAGGCGTGAGCCACAGCACCTGGCCCCCTCTTTTCCCTCCTTGTTCCCCAGATCATTCTTGCATTCCTGATCTCCTCAAACCCCAACACGTTTTCATCCTCAGCCGATGACCTTGCCTTTTCCTTAAGTAAGAAACTAGTAACGACCGGAGGAGAGTGTCCCCAAGTTCCCTAGACGACATCGTCCCTCTCCCAGCCTCCGCTTCTACTCACTCTGCCTTCCTCCTTTAGCTATAAAATGAATCAGCAGGTCGGGTGCGGTGGCTTATGCCTGTAATTCCAGCACTTTGGGAGGACGAGGCAGGCAGATCATGAGGTCAGGAGTTTGAGACCAGCATAGCCAACATGGTGAAACCCCGTCTCACTAAAAATACAAAAAATAGCTGGGCATGGTGGTGCATGCCTGTAATCCCAGCTACTCAGAAGGCTGATGCAGAATAGCTTGAACCCAGGAGGTGGAGGTTGTAGTGAGCTGAGATCGTGCCATTGCACTCCAGCGTGGGTGACAGAGTGAGACTCTGTCTCGAGAAAAAAAAAAAAAAAAGAACCATCCACATCCTATCTAATGCCAGCCCCTCCACCATCTAAACTAGATGCCATTCCTGCCACCCTCTCAAGCACATCTCTCCACGTACTCTTCCCCTCCCTCTCCCGTGCCATCAATTTCTCTCTCCCTAATAGATCTTTCCATTAACATAATGTAACCAAAAAAGGGACTGAGGCAGGAGTCCCCATTGACTGAGGTTGATGCAGCAGTTTGAGGACACGCCAGGGAGGAACACCAGCCACAGAAGCATCTGTGACCTGTGCGTTTTCAAAGAGGGTTTGGGAACTTCACTCTTTAAAGGGGAAAGAGCAAGCAGGAGGGATAAAGGAAGGGAGGGTAGGCAGAGAGGCAAATGGTCACATTCTCTCAAGGCTCTGATTGGCGATCAATAAATCTACATTTTACATGTCAACGAGGCATTCGTCTCCAGCTCAGGAAATCTACATTTTACATAAAGTAAAGTAAACACGTGAAAAAAGGAGTAAAAAGTCAATGACACATTCATCTCAAGCCCAGTAAATCTACATTTTACATAAGATAAAGTAAACATGAAAAGAGGGAGTGAGGAGTCCATGATGCATTCATCTTAAGCTCAGTAAATCTGCATTTTACGTAAGATAAACATTTGAAAAGAAGGAGTAAATACTTTATGCTGCATTCATCTTGAGCTCAGTAAATCTACATTTTACATAAGATTAAACATATGAAAAGAGGGAGTAGAGGAGTCCATGGTGCGTTCATCTGAAGCCCAGTAAATCTACATTTTACGTAAGATAAAGTAAAGGTGAAAGAAGGAGTAAAGAAAAGACTCCGTGATGCGTTAATCTCAAGCCCAGTGAATCTACATTTTACATAAGATAAACATGTGAAAAGAAGGAGTAGAGAAAAGAGTCCATGATGCATTCATCTTGAGCTCAGTAAATCTACATAGGATAAACATGGGAAAAGAGGGAGTAGAGGAGTCCATGATACACTCATCTTGAGCTCAGTAAATCTACATTTTATGCAAGATAAAGTAAACTTGAAAAGAAGGAATAAAGAGTCTGTGATGCCTTCATTGTAAGCCCAGTGAATCTACATTTTATGTAAGATAAACATGTGAAAAGAGGGAGTAAAGCGTTTATGCTGCATTCATCTTGAGCTCAGTAAATCTGCATTTTACATAAGATAAAGTAAACATGTGCAAAGGGGGAGTAGGGGAAAGGGGCCATGCTGCATTTATCTCAGGGTAGGTGGAAGGGTGATTTCTGGTCCTGTCTTTGTCCTATCTATGTGAAAATAAGCTGGTAATCGACATCGTCCGTGTAAGATTTAACAGAACTTGCTTTCAGGGCTAGTTTATAGGGGCAGATGTATCCTGAAAGAATTAGGGGCTCACTTTGTGAGCAACTTGTAAGGGAGAACATCTGGGAAGATACGTAACCTTCTATCGTGGTGGGCACCTGGCTTACGCATGAGGCTAGAACATAGGGTTATGAAAATATAGCTCTCCGCTTGGGAACAAAAGGGAAGCCAGTATTGCATGACTCAGTTTCTAAGCTTGACTTCCTCTTTGGCAGAGTGAGTTTGGGGTCCTGAGACTTTATCTTCTTTCACAATACAAACATGCTGGTGTATGGACCCTATCTTTAAAACAAATTTTCAATATGGGTGGCAAACACAGGAAAAGATGCTTAACGTTATTCATCATTAGAGAACGCAGATTCAAGCTACCGTGAGGGCCCAGTGCCACACGCCTGTAGTTCCACCCACTCAGGAGGCTGAGGCAGGAGGATCACTTTAGCTCAAGAGTTTGAGGCTGTAGTGTGCAATGTTTGTGCTTGTGAATAGCCACTATACTCTAGCCTGGGCAACATAGCAAGACCCTGTCTCTAAAATTTTCTTTTAATTAAAAAAATAGGCCGAGTGTGGTGGCTGATGCTTGCAACTTCAATGCTTTGGGAGGCCGAAGCAGGATGATCACTGGAGCCCAGGAGTTTGAGACCAGCCTGGGCAACATAGTAAGACCCCAACAACATAAATTACAAATAAATAAATAAAACTACAATGAGATGCCAATACCCATTAATGAAAATGCCCAGAATGAGGAAGGCTGACCCATGCCAGGCATTGGCGAGGGCATGGGAGGAACTGGAACCCTCCTTCCCTGCTAAACTCACTTTCCTCGGAATAACAAATGCATTGCTCAAGTACTGAGCAACTCTCTTGGCTCTCCTTCCACTCTTCAACATGTTTTCCTTCCTGAATGTAAATTTCCTTTGGAAAATACAGTGGAAGTGTCGATCACATGACCCAGATGGTTCTATGCCAACTTCCTCCCCAAGAACTGGGGTTTTTTTTTCCTTCTTTTTTTTGAGACAGAGTTTTGTTCTTGTTGCCCAGGCTGGAGGGCAATGGTGCAATCTCGGCTCACCGCAACCTCTGCCTCTTGGGTTCAAGCCATTCTCCCGCCTCATCCTCTGGAGTAGCTGGGATTACAGTCATGTGGCACCAAGCCTGGCTAATTTTGTGTTTTTAGTAGAGACGGGGTTTCACCACGTTGGTCAGGCTGGTCTCGAACTCCTGACCTCAGGTGATCCGCCCTCCTCGGCCTCCCAAAGTGCTGGAATTACAGGCGTCAGCCACCACGCCCAGCCAGAACTGGGATTCTTAAAGCCCACCTGCGTCCCATCCTACAAAAAACCAGCCGCAGCTATAACCACCATCACCTGTGGCGCACACATTTGGTGTCAGCATTAGTGAGCCACCTCCAGGCTACTACATTTGAGGACTTCTTGCCAAGAAGTTCTCCAGCAGTTTTCACTCAAAACCTGTTCTTGCTGTTTTTGCTATCTGGCCAACCCTGTGGTCATTAAATCAATGTTTCAGTTTCTGAGCAGGGACAAAACACACACACACACACACACACACACACACACACACACACACAAACAAAATCGGGAGAGCCCCAAACTGCTTAGGCACGTGTGAAATGCTATAGCAGAAAAGAAACAAAATGCTACAGGACGCTGATTTTTTCATGAACAAGAAATGTGAGCGGCTCCGTCTCAACTTACGGATGAGCTGGAGGCAACATTTAATGAAGACTTAAGTGAGTTAATTAAGGAGAAA
>NW_012103031.1:3686330-3688547 GCF_000951045.1 Mandrillus leucophaeus | reverse complement strand
GCCAACACTTCCTGCCATCCCTGGTATTTACTGGATACTAGGTATTGTGAATTTTACCTGGTTGGGCGCTGAATATTCTTCTGTTTAAAAAATATATTCTTGAGCTTTGTTCTGGGACATGGTTAAGTGACTTGGAAATAGCATAATCCTTTTTCTTTCCTTTTTTTTTTTTTGAGAGGGAGTCTCAGTCTGTCACCCAGGCTGGACTGCAGTGGCACAATCTTGACTCACTGCAACCTCTGCCTCCCGGGTTCAAGTGATGCACCCACCTCAGCCTCCCGAGTAGCTGGGACTACAGGTGCGCACAACCAAGCCTGGCTAATTTCTGTATTTATAGTAGAGAGGGGGTTTCACCAAGTTGGCCAGGCTGGTCTCAAACTCCTGACCTCAGGTGATCCGCCCGCCTCGGCCTCCCAAAGTGCTGCGATTCCAGGCATGAGCCGCCGTGCCCAGACGCGTGACCCTTTTGAGACTTGCAAAACTAGAGCAACCCTTAGTCTGGGGCCAATTCTGCCGCCCCACGAAGGCAATGCCCCTCTGAACGCGTGACTCAATGCCCCATGTATTATGAGGCTTTTCACTTTGCCTGCTGGGAACACGAACGGTTCCCAGCTTTTTGTGGACTTTGGAATGATTCTGCCTGTTTCTATTGTGTGATTCTTTCCCCTGGTCTTGCTTGGGTAATTTCCTCCCGTGCATGAGCTGACCCATCTCAGCTCCAGAGTCCAGAGGTATCCTTCACAAAGCGCCAGATTTTGTTTTTTTGCACATCTCTCCTGCGGGATTCCATCCTGCAAATTCCAGCTGCTTTGGCCTGCTCCAACTTTTTTATTTTTTTTGGAGACGGAGTCTCGCTTTGAGGCCCAGGCTGGAGGGCAGTGGCGCGATCTCAGCTCACTGCAACCTCCACCTCCCAGGTTCAAGTGATTCTTGTGCTTCAGCCTCCTGAGTAGCTGGGATTACAGGCATGCACCACCATGCCCAGCTAAATTTTCTGTATTTTTAGTAGAGACAGGGTTTCACCATGTTGGCCAGGCTGGTCTCGAACTCCTGACCTCTGATGATCCACCCACCTCAGCCTCCCAAAGTGCTGGGATGACAGGTGTGAACCACTGCACCTGGCCAGGCCTGCTCACACTTTCAGCTCTGTCTCCTGCACTCAGGGAGGCTACTGGGCTCTGCCCGGCTGCCCTCCTCCCACAGCACCTGGAAACATTTGCCTCATTGGTTTCTCCTGTGCCAGGGATCACGGTCTTCAGTGCCGCCTATTGACTGGTGTCGAAAAACTCCCTTTTCGTAGGTATTGTACAGTTTTGTAGGTATTTAAGGCCAGAGGGTTAATCCATCTTGGCCATAAGTTGGGGAAGTCTCCACAATTTTTAAAACAGTTTGGGAGGCTGAGGTGGGAAGATTGCTTGAGGCCAGGAGTTTGAGACCAGCTTGAGCAACTCAGCAAGAACCCCCATCTCTACAAGGAAATAAAAATACTAAAATTAGCCGGGCGTGACAATGTACGCCTATAGTCTCAGCTACTCGGGAGGCTGAGGTGGGAGGATTATAGTCTCAGCTACTCAGGCGGCTGAGGTGGGAGGATCGCTTGAGCCCAGGAGATCAAGACTGCAGTGAGCCATGTTCACACCACCGCACTCCAGCCTGGGTGACAGAGTGAGACCTTGTCTCAAGAAAAAAATGAAACATTTTACGTTCCTGGAAGGGTGAGTTAAAGGCTATATAAAGAATTAAAGCTTTTTTAAAATCACATTCCCAAATTATTGGTCAAAAGGGAGCAGTTGGCCAGGTGTGGTGGCTCATGCCTGTAATCCCAGCACTTTGGGAGGCTGAGGTGGGCAGATCGCTCAAGCTCAGGAGTCCAAGACCATCCTGGGCAATGTGGTGAAACCCCATCTCTACAAAAAATATAAAAATTAGCCGGCCACGGTGGCTCACACCTGTAGTCCCAGCTACTCAGGAGGCCGAGGTGGGAGGATCGCTTGAGCCTAGAAGGTTGAGACTGCAATGAGCCCTGATTGTGCCACTGTACTCCAGCCTATACAGCAGAGCAAGACCCTTCCCAAAAACGAAAACAAACTGCTGTTTCACGTGTTTTGTACAGTTGTAGGTATTTAAGGCAAGAAGGGGAGATGTCCACAGTTTCTGTAAACGTTTCAAGTTCCTGGAAGGGGAAGTGTGGGTTAGAGGCTATAATAAGTATTAGGG
>NW_012103031.1:3679160-3685690 GCF_000951045.1 Mandrillus leucophaeus | reverse complement strand
AAAAAAAATAAATAAAATAAAAAGTGCATATATGTGTGCATGCAACAGAATACAGAATATTTATTTCCAGAGGAACCCTGGCTGCTCCAGGCTCCTCGGTTTGTCCTGTTTTGTGGGCATGAATTACGCAGCTGCCGATAGATGTCACCAGAGGAAGGCACGTTGGAGGGAATAAAAATCCCAGAATGAGAACCACAGCACCACGGAAGAGGGCCAGAGCATGAGTGAAAGGCCCCGTGTCAAACGCAGAAGCGGGTTTTGTTTTAAATCATGACATCTAATGGCTCACACCTGCAATCCCAGCATTTTGGGAGTCTGAGGTGGGAAGAGGGCTTGAGTCCAGAAGTTGGAGACCAGCCTAGGCAACGTAGCGAGACCCTGTCTCTACCAGAAATAAAAAAAAAAACTTGGGTGTGTGGCATGCATCCACGGTTCCAGCTACTCGGGAGGCTGAGGCAGGAGGATCGCTTGATCCCAGGGGTTTGAGGCTGCAGCGAGCTCTGGTCCCACCACTGCACTCCAGCCTGGGTAACAGAGTGAGACCCTGTCTCAAGTAAAAAATAAAATAAAATAAAAAATAAAATTAAAATAAATAAATAAAATGAAATAATAAAATAAAATAAAAATAACATCAACCCACAGAACCCAAATCTTCCCCCAGGGTAGAGTGACACCCTCACTGAAACAAACATGACCATCAGCAGCCAAATTAAACATGGGCCAAGGGGAGAGTGCATGAGGAAAGATTCGGTTATGCTCAGGGATTTGGACCAGTTTAGTTGAGGTCAATTTTTTCAGATTTTTCTTTTCCAAAGCTGGTTCTAGAGCGGAGTTCAGGAGCACGCTCTTCACAAAGAGGCTCTCTGTGGGCCGGCCCTGCTGGGCGAGATTTCATTAACAACACGAACCTCATTCTCCAAGATGCTGAATATGCGGCGTCGATCAGCGAATGAGATCTGCGGTCTCGTGAAGTCAGCTTTCTGGTGAAGGAGAAAAGAAACACAAATAAACAAGCAAATAAATGCCCGAGGCAGAAACAAATGGCGTGAGGGTCAGGTTCCTTGAACTCACGTTCTTTTTTTTCTTTTATTTTCCTTTTATTTTCTGAGACAGAGTTGCACGCTGTCGCCCAGGCTGGAGTGCAATGGCACGATCTCAGCTCACTGCAAGCTCCGCCCCCCAGGTTCAAGTGATTCTCCTGCCTCAGCCTCCTGAGTAGCTGGGATTAGAGGCACCTGCCACCATGCCTGGCTAATTTTTGTATTTTTAGTAGAGATGGGGTTTTACCATGTTGGTCAGGCTGGTCTCGAACTCCTGACCTTAAGTGATCCACGCACCTTGGCCTCCCAAAGTGCTGAGATTAGAGGCGTGAGCCACCACACCTGGCCAAGTTCACGTTCTTGAGTCACCATCTGTCCTTTATAGAGAAGCAGTTTGGAGATTTCATCATATGTGTCTGAGGCCAGGTGCTGTGGCTCACACCTGTAATCCCAGTAATCCCAGCACTTTGGGAGGCTGAGATGGGAGCACTGCTTGAGCCCAATAGTTTGAGGTAAGCCTGGGCAACACAGTGAGTCTCTATGTCTTTAAAAAAAAAAAAAAATTAGCCAGGTGTGGTGGTGCATGCCTGTGGTCCCAGCTACTTCGGAGTCTAAGGCAGGAGGATCACTTGAGCCCAGGAGGTCGAGGCTGCAGTGAGCCATGATTGCATCGCTGCATTCAGTCTGGGCAGCAGAGCAAGACCTTGTCTCAAAATAAAATAAAATAAAGTAAAATAAAATAAATTGTCTGAATCTCTTTTTGGCAAAGCAATCTGACAATGTTTCTTGTTTCAGAGAATCAAGATATCCTCTGAAAGAATCAAGCTTATTTTCAACCTAAAAGCCAACTAACTCTCTCTCACAGGGGAATACTGTGCGTGATGATCACCACAGTGTGTGTGTGTGTGTGTGTGTGTGTGTGTGTGTGTGTGTGTGTATGTTAAAGACTGCTTTGTCATGCAGACTACAGCTGCAGCCTCATCTCTCTGTAATTTACTGTGGATATTTTGCATTATGTAGGCAGCACCTTGTACCCAACAGGAGATTTGCGGGGTTGGGGGGTGGAAATCCAGTCCCAACTCAGGTGTGCTATAAACTGGCTGACCTCAGATGAACCTTGTTTTCTTGCTGAGCCCAGGTTTTCTCAACTACAACCATAATAATAAGACTTTGCCTCTAAGTTCAGCATGGGGAATAATGACCGTATGAAAATATAGACTCAGCCTGGGCAACATCGTGCGACACCTGTCTCTGCCACAAGTTTAAAGATTAGCCAGGCACAGCGGCTCACGTCTGTAATCCCACTGCTTTGGGAGGTAGAGGCAGGAGGAATGCTTGAGGCAAGGAGTTTGAGACCAGCCTGGGTAACACGGCGAGACCCCATCTCTACGAAAAAGTTACAAAGTTAGTGGGGTGTGATAACGTACGCCCGTAGTCCCAGCTACTTGGAGGCTAAGGCAGGAGGATCACTGGAGCCCAGAAGTTCGAGGCTGCAGTGAGCTATAATCACACCACTGCACTCCAGCCTGGGTGACAGAACAAGACTATGTTGCCTCTGCTGGTCTCGAGACACCCATGTAGTCTGCTGTCCACTCCATGTAGGATGCAGTTACATTGATAATCTTGTTTTACAGATGGGGAAACTGAGGCTTGAATGATTTACCCAAAGTTAGCAAATGTAGAGCTGAGACTTGAAGCAAGCTGACTCTGGCATGTTCATCTTAACTCCCTGGAGACAAGGAGCTCAGAACCCAGTGGCCTGGCTGCCGCCAGGAGTGAGGAATGGGGAAAAAAAATTGCAAGCTGGCTCACTCTTTTGTTGCCAGTGGGAAGAAAGAGGCAGAAATGGATGTTTCAAGATGTTGTTGTTGTTATTATTATTATTATTATTGAGGCAGCATCTCACTCTGTCTCCCAGGCTGGAGTGCTGTGGTGCAATCTTGGCTCACTGCAACCTCCACTTCCCAGGCTCAAGCAATCCTCGCACCTCAGCCTCCTGAATAGCTGGGACTGCAGGCACGTGCCACCATGTCCGGCTAATTTGTTTTGTAGAGACGGGGTTTCCCCATGTTGCCCAGGCTGGTCTCGAACTCCTGAGCTCAAGTGATCTGCCTGTCTCAGCCTCCCAAAGTGCTGGGATTACAGGCATGAACCACTATGCCCAGCCAAGACATTATTCTTTTGTAAAGTAAACATAGTTAGTTGCTCTTAGCATATGGTTCTCAATTGATGGGCCTGTGTGTGTGTGTGAAGTTCCCTCTGGAAAACTTTTCTCTGGGAGAAAATTCTAGATTTCACTGTTTTACATTTCAAAGTTGCCAGTTGGTTAAAAAATCAGGCTGAGAAGGAACACATTAGGACAAACATGTGACAGACTGTCATTAAAGCAAGCAAGACCAAGGATGGAATTTTACAGACTTTGCAGAGAATTCTTGGATCAACCCATGGACGCGGCGGCTGATTTTAACAGGAACTGCAAAGAGTCTAATCCCTTTTGTCACAAATGCATCTGGGTCCAGAGCCCGATTTCCTGCTGCCCTTGGGGGACTTTTTATCATTTTTTTCCTCCAAGCTTAGAGTATACATCAAATCCCAGGTCCACGCTGACCCCCACTCTGGGCTGGAAGGGCCTGACCTCTCCCAAGAGAGTGGGGGTGGAAGAGAAGCTGGGAAATACAAAGTCATTGGATGGGTGTGACACCAGGCACAGGTTGACCATCAAGCCAGGGAGGAGGCTTTTATGCCCGAAAGTGTCTGAGCCTGTTCCAGGGATGGGGTGAACCACTCCTGTACCCACCCAGGCTTGCCTAGGTGTGCTGTGTGCCGAGGAAGCTTCAGGGAAGAGAGAGGGAGGACAGAGAGAGTTTGGATGTCCAGGAGTTGTTCAGTAAAGCGAACGGAAAGCGAATGTTCCAGTCTGGGACAGTCAAATCACATGAGAGAGGAAAGCCGATTGTCACGGAAGGTTGAGGGCCAGGGCTATGGAAGGGAAAACCACATGCTCAAAATCCTGGTCAGTGCGTGTCCACCTTAATGGGTGCGTGTCCACCTTCCTCCATTCGTGGGACCAGCGCAGGGCCAGAGCCCCGGCTGGGAGGGGATCCTACACTTACATTTTTTTAAAATTGCGGTAAAATATGCGTAACATGAAATTTGCCATTTTAGCTATTTTTGAGGGTACAATTCAGTGGCATTTGCTACATCAAAAATATTGTGCAACCGGGCTGGGCATGGTGGCTCATGCCTGTAACACCGACACTTGCCTTGACCTCCCAAATTGCTGGGATTAGGGTGTGAGCCACCACACCCGGCCATATTTGCCTCTTTGTGACCGACTTATTTCTTCCCCTCCCCCCCTTCCTTCCCTTACTTTCTTTTCTTCTTCTTCTTTTTTTTTCTTTTTTTGGTTCTTTTTTTTGAGACAGGGTTACCTTTGTCCCCCAGGCTGGAGTGCAGTGGCATGATCTCTGCTCACTGCAACCTCTGCCTCCCTGGCTCAAGCAGTCCTCCCACCTCTGCCTCTCTAGTAGCTGGGACTACAGGAACACACCACCACACTTGGCTTTTAAATTTTTTGGTAGAGACGAGGTCTCACTGTATTGCTCAGGCTGGTCTTGAATTCTTAGACTCAAGTGATCCTCCTACCTCAGCCTCCCAAAGTGCTGGGATTACAGGTGTGAGCCACTGCACCCAGCTGTGACTGTCTGATTTCACTGAGCATGATGTCCTCAAGGTTCATCCACACAGCAGCAGGTGTCAGCATTTATTTCCTTTTTAGGGCTGCATAATATTTCATTGTGTGGATAGACCACATTTTGTTTATCTATTCATTGGTAGGTGGACTCCCGGGTTACTTCTACCTCTTGGCTATTGTGAATAATGCTGCTATGAACATGGGTATACAAATATCTGTTACGGATGGGTACAGTGGCTCATGCCTGTAATCCCAGCACTTTGGGAGGCTGAGGTGAGAGGATTGCTGGAAGCCAGGAGTTTGAACCAGCCTGGCCAACATAGCAAGACCCCATCTCTATAAAAAATAAAAAACTTAGCTGGGCATGGTGAGGAATGCCTGTAGTCCCAGCTACTTGAGAGGCTGAGGCAAGAGGATTGCTTTAGCCTGGGAGGTTGAGGCTGCAGTGAACTATGATCTCGCCACTGCACTCCAGCCTGGGGGACACAGTGAGATCCCATCTCAAAAACAAACAAAAAAAAAGGTTTAAAAAAAAAATCCCACAAATATCAGCTGGAATCCCTGCTTTCAGTTCTTCAGAGCGTCTACCCAGAAGTGAAACTGCTGGATCTACTTTTTTTTTTTTTTTGAGACAGTCTTGCTCTGTCACCCAGGCTGGAGTGCAGTGGCGTGATCTCAGCTCACTGCAACCTCTGTCTCCCAGGTTCAAGCAATTCTCATGCCTCAGCTTCCCGAGTAGCTGAGGCTACAGGTGCCCACCACCACGCTTGGCTCATTTTTGTATTTTTAGTAGAGACAGGGTTTCACCATGTTGGCCAGGCTGGTCTCGAACTCCTCACCTCAAGTGATCCACCCCGTTCGGCCTCCCAAAGCGCTGGGATTACAGTCAAGAGCCACTGTGCCTGGCCTACTTTTATTTTTGAAGTGCGTTGGGGTGGGTCTGGGTTGCTCAAATCCCAGTGTAGCACTGGCATAGGATATATCACTGTCCTCAGTTCCCAGCACCTGGGTCTCCTCGGCTGTGAAAAAGGATAGTGATAATAGTGGCAATCACAGGGTTGTTGTGAGAGATACTTACGATTTTGTAGAAACACCCACGCAGGCTGGGCATGGGAGCTCACATCTGTAATCCCAGCACTTTGGGAGGCCGAGGCGGGAGGATCACTTGAGCGCAGGAGTTCAAGACCAGCCAGGGCAACACAGTGAGATCTCGTCACTACAAAAAATGTATAAATTGGGCGGACGTGGTGGTGTGCACCTGTTGTCCAAGCTACTCGGGAGGCTGAGGTGGGAGGACTGCTTGAGCCTGGGAGGCAGAAGGTCGAGGCTGCAGTGAGCTGTGATTGCGCCACTGCCTTCTAGCCTGGGCGACAGAATGAGACTCTGTCTCAGAAAACAAGAAAAAAAGAGAAAGAAATTATGATTTCAAGACCCAAGGAAATTGCCTGTTAATTTTTAAAAATAATCTCTTAAACAATTTAAAAGCGAAACACCCACGTATTGTGCACATTGAACGGTGCCTGGCACCTGCTCAGCTTTGAATCATTTCTGCCATGATGGTGCCATCAAATCCCCAGGGAAGGGGAAGCAGGCGCCCTCACGGCCACCAGGGGGCGCCGCTGCCACGGCTCTGAGTCCCAGCTGGGCCAGGCTGGCATCTCCACTGCCCATCACCTCCCACCATTGTCCCCCTCCGTCTTTAGGCCGGGCCTCCACTTTCTCCTCTCACCCACTCTGCTATTACTCCAGGCTCCCATCCTTCCTACGTCCTTACTTTCACCCAGGATCAGAAAGTG
>NW_012103031.1:3671757-3673900 GCF_000951045.1 Mandrillus leucophaeus | reverse complement strand
CGAGCTGATCAGCAGTGGGATGACACCTGTGAAGAGCCACCGCCCTCCAGCCTGAGCCACACAGTCTCTACTGAAATTCAATTAATACAATTATGCTTTAATATAATATAATAATGTCAACTTGCACAGATTCTTCAACCACCCAGGAAAGGCTGACCTCACACTGCACGTGGATGGCGAGACAGTCCTGTATGCGGGGAGAGAGAGCTTGTCCTCGCAGCCACATTAACAGAAGCCAGAGACTGGGGCCAAGAAGAAAGACCCTGTGGGGTTGGGCTGGAAAGTCCTGGACGCCCAGCTCTTCACACCCACTCAGTGCGTGTGATCACAGCTGTAGGATCTAGAATAGATGCGCTTGGCAGATGGCCTCTGAAGGTGGTGAAATGGGGCTTCACGTGGCCAGCTGATATCTGCATGCAATAAGAAGCCAGGTGCTGCCACCGCCCTCCCCCTGTTTGTATCCAGGGGACGGGACTTCTTGTGGAGGTCCCGGTCAGTCTTTACTTCTGACCCCAAGCAGGCAGCTGGATCAAGTTGTCCTGAGAAGGTGATCCATTTCCCTAGTTAGGGGTGTGCAATGCTGAATGCAGCTATCCCAGACACATTTATTCCATATACACCCCCTTCCCAAATTCCATGGAATGAACGAAGTCAGATTCCAACAAGGATGACTACAGCCCAGGGCGAAATAACTCTGGTATCCTCTCTCTGTAGCTTCCCAAAATCTTTCTTTTATTTTCTTTTTTCTTTCTTTTCTTTTTTTAGATGGAGTCTTGCTCTGTTGCCCAGGCTGGAGTGCAGTGGTGTGATCTCGGCTCACTGCAACCTCTGCCACCTGGATTCAAGCGATTCTCCTGCTCAGCCTCCCAAGTAGCTGGGATTACAGGCGTGCATCACTATGCCCGGCTAATTTTTTGTATTTTTAGTATAGATGAGGTTTCACCATGCTGGCCAGGCTGGTCTCAAATTTCCGACCTCAAGTGATCCACCTGCCTCAGCCTCACAAAGTGCTGGGATTACAGGTGTCAGTCACTGTGTCTGGCTGCCAAACTCAATCTCTCTCTCTCTCTTTCACACACACACACACACACACACACACATGATATACACACAACCCTCCTTTTTCACCATTTGGAAGTTCGACGTCCAATTGAGAGCAGTGACTCCTCTTGCCAATTCCAGGAAATAAAGCTAAGCACGGATTGCCAGCTCACTGCCTGTCCATGGCCTCATATCTTTTTGGGAAGTGGCCTCTGTCTCTGGAGCAGGGAGAGCATACGAAGTGCTTTGCTTCACTGGGCATGGTGGCTCATGCCTGTTATCCCAGCACGTTGGGAGGCCAAGGTGGGTGGACTGCTTAAGGCCAAGAGTCTGCGATCCACCTGGGCAACATAGTGAGACCCCCATCTCTACAAAAAAAAAAATTAGCTGATCATGGTGGCACATGCTTGTTGTCCCAGCCACTCGGAAGGCTGAGGCGGGAGGACTGCTTGAGGCTGCAGTGGGCTATGATGGCACTGCTGCACTCCAGCCTGGGCAACAGAGAAAGACTCTGTTTCAAAACACAGACAAAAACAACCCCAAAGTACAAAAGGACATCCATACTGGGCAAAAGATGTAATAAAGACGCTTGGATTGGGAAAAGCCCATACCCCTCAGCTTCACCGGAATATCAAGTGAGTGCAAATTTCACGGAGTGTAAACTTGAAAGTGCTTAAACATTTGAGCCTGGGAGTGGTGGCTGATGCCTGTAATCCTAGCACTTTGGGAGGCCGAGGCGGGTGGATCACTTGAGGTCAGGAGTTTGAGACCAGCCTGGCCAACATGGTGAAACCCCATCTCTTACCAAAAATACAAAAATTGGGCCGGGCGCTGTGGCTCACACCTGTAATCCCAGCCCTTTGGGAGGCCGAGGTGGGCGGATCACAAGGTCAAGAGATGAGATCATCCTGGCTAACACGGTGAAACCCCGTCTCTAGTAAAAATACAAAAAATTAGCTGGGCGTGGTGGCAGGCACCTGTAGTCCCAGCTACTGGGGAGGCTGAGGCAAGAGAATGGCGTGAACCTGGGAGGCGGAGCTTGCAGTGAGCTGAGATGGAACCACTGCACTCCAGCCTGGGCGACAGAGCAAGACTCTATCTA
>NW_012103031.1:3667390-3671557 GCF_000951045.1 Mandrillus leucophaeus | reverse complement strand
TAAAAAAAATATATATATATATATATATATACACACACACACAAATAAAAATGCTTAAACATTTGAGAAGAATCAAGCCCTGAAGTGACCATAAGGACTCCCTACACAGGAGGACACGTGCCTCAGGGCACTGCAGAATCAGTACTGCAGTGACGTCTAAATCTGTGGTCAGGAAGCAAGTCAGTCCAAACACCAGAACAGCTTCGGATTAAAAAGTACAAATCAAATGGGCGCGGTGGCTCACATATGTAATCCCAGCACTTTGGGAGGCAGAGGTGAGACGGCTGCTTGAGCTCAGGAGTTTGACACCAGCCTGGGCATCATAGTGAGCCTTCATCTCTCTGAAAAGAAGAAAATAAAATAAAATAAAAGAGTCAAATGTGGTCCCAGCCACTCAGGAGGCTGAAATGGGAGGATCACTTGTGTCCAGAAGTTGGAGACTGCAGAGAGCTATGACTGCGCCACTACACTCCAGCCTGGATGACCGAGCAAGACCCTGTCTCTAAAAAAGTAAGAAAGAATAGGCTGGGCGCGGTGGCTGACACCTGTAACCCCAGCACTTTGGGAGGCCGAGGTGGGCAGATCATAAGGTCAGGAGTTCGAGACCAACCTAGACAATATGGTGAAACCCCGTCTCTACCAAAAATATTTTAAAAATCAGCCAGGCATGGTGTCGGGTGCCTGTAGTCCCAGCTATGCAGGAGGCTGAGGCAGGAGAATTGTTGGAACCCGGGAGGCAGAGGTTGCAGTGAGCTGAGATCGCGCCACTGCACTCCAGCCGGGGTGACAGCGAGATTCTGTCTCCAAAAAAAAAAATCTTTTTTGTGGAAATGCAGAAGCATTCGAAGAAATAATAAGAAAACATAAAAAGAAAAATAATTATCCATAATTCCTTCAACTAGGTAAAACCACTACAAATGTTTGCCTAGCGCCTTCCAGTGTTTTTCTGTACACACACAAATATGCACAAACCGAAAAACAATATACTTTTAAAATGTAAAGACTTTGACTATATTTGCCAGGTAGAGTTTTAGAAAGTTGATACTAATTCATTCTCTAACCGTGTATGAGAGAATGTTCCTCCTGCACCTTCATCAAATATTCTTGTTCCTTTTGTTAAATTATGCATACGTTTTCCTAGTGCAATTTCCCTTTTCTAGCATTAAGTGGCAGTTCTCTAACACTTTTTTTTTTTTTTAAGAGACAGGGTCTTGCTGTGTCACCCAGGCTGAAATGCATGGTGAGATCATAGCTCCCTGCAGCCTTGAACTCCCCGGCTCAAGCCATCCTCTAGCGGCAGTCTCCTGAGTAGCTGTAGTGTGTGTCACCAGGCCTGGCTTCCTGATGCTTTCTCTGCTTTCCTGCCCCAGATTTGCCATCCAGGCAGAAAGAAAATCTCCACTGGATCCCACGGATAAAGACGCTGCATCGTGGGGAGCTGGTGTCACGAATGTCAGGACACACACACACACACACACACACACACACACACACAGAGAAAGCAAGAAAGAGAGAGAAGGAAAGATGGAGAGAGAAAGAAAGAGGAGAAAGACAAAAGAGAGAAAGAGACAAAAGGAAAGGAAAAAGAAAGAAAGGAAGAAAGAAAGGAAAGAAAAAAGGAAAGGGGGCAGAAGGAAAGAGGAAGGCGAAAGAAAGAAAAAGAAAGAAAGAAAGAGGGAGAAAGGAAGAAAGGAAAAAAGGAAGAAAAGAAAGAAAGAAAAGAAAAGAAAAGAAAAGAAAAAGAGAAAAGAAAAGCAAGAAAGCAAGCCGGGCACGGTGGCTCACGCCTGTAATCCCTGAAATCCCAGCACTTCGGGAGGCCGAGACGGGCGGATCACGAGGTCAGGAGATCGAGACCATCCTGGCTAACACGGTGAAACCCCGTCTCTAATAAAAAATACAAAAATCTAGCCGGGTGAGGTGGCGGGCGCCTGTAGTCCCAGCTACTCGGGAGGCTGAGACAGGAGAATGGCGTGAACCCAGGAGGCGGAGCTTGCAGTGAGCAGAGATGGCACCACTGCACTCCAGCCTGGGTGACAGAGCGAGACTCCATATAAAAAAAAAAAGAGAGAGAGAATGAAAGAAGGGAATGAGGGAGGGAGGGAGGCAGGAATCTTCTTGTGGACTGTTTTTTTACTTGGTTGGTTTTTTCCACCAGAATACTGCATTGTGAGTTGCCACAGTTACTCACCTTTGGCTCTGCCTCAGTGGCGACCCCATGGCGTGATGTCCCAAATGCCTACTCGGCAAACAGTCCTGATTGTGCAGTGAGCAGCACTACAACGACATCAGTGTAGTTGATTGACGGATGTCATTTAAAGACAGAAATGTGTGCAGAGGTGAGTGCAGAAGGGTGAAAAGGACTTCCAGGGACAAAACCTTGAGATCCGTCCTAATCTTTGACCAAGGCCTCAAATTTTTTTGTTTTTCATTTTTGTGGGTGCATCGTAGGTGTATATATTTATGGGGCATATAAGATATTTTGATACAGGCATGCATGTATAATAATCACATCGGGGGGCCAGGTGCAGTGGCTCACACCTGTAATCCCAGCACTTTGGGAGGCCGAGATGGGTGGATCATGAGGTCAGGGGTTCGAGACCAGCCTGACCAACATGGTGAAACCCTGTCTCTACTAAAAATACAAAAACGAACCGAGTGTGGTGGCACATGCCTGTAATCCCAGCTACTCGGGAGGCTGAGGCAGGAGAATTGCTTGAACCCGGGAGGCAGAAGTTGCACTGAGCTGAGATAGTGATACTGCACTCCAGCCTGGGCGACAGAGCAAGACTGTGTCTCAAAAAGAAACCACATCAGGATAAATGGGGTATCCATCTCCTCAAGCATTTATCCTTTGTGTTACAAACAATCCATTTATACTCTTTTCGTTATTTTAAAATGCACAATTAAATTCCTATTCCCTATAGTCACCCTGTGGTACTATCAAATACAAGGTCTTATTCATTCTTTCTAACTATTTTTTGCACCCGTTAACCATCCCCTCTTTCTCCCGCCCCCTGCCACCTACCCTTCCCAGCCTCTGGTAATCATCCTTCTATTCTCTGTCTCTGAGTTCAATTATTTTATTTTGTTTTAATTAATTAATTAATTAATTAGATGGAGACTTGCTCTGTCACCCAGGCTGGAGTGCAGTGGCATGATCTCGGCTCACTGCATCCTTCACCTCCCAGGCTCAGGCCATTCTCCTGCCTCAGCCTCCCAAGTAGCTGGGATTACAGGCTCCAGCTACCATGGTCGGCTAATTTTTGTATTTTTAGGAGAGATGGGGTTTCACCATGTTGGCCAGGCTGGTCTTGAACTCCTGACCTTAAGTGATCCACCTGCCTCAGCCTCCCAAAGTGCTGGGACTACAGGTGTGAGCCAACACACATGGCCTGAGTTCAATTATTTTAATTTTTAGCTCCCACAAATAAGGAAGAACATGCAAACTTTGTCTTCCTGTGCCTGGGTTATTTCACTTGACAGAAAGAACTTCGGTTCCATCCATGTTGTTGCCAATGACAGAATCTCATTCTTTTTTATGGCTGAATAGTACTCCATTGTGTATAACTACCACATTTTCTTTATCCGTTCATCTGTCGATGGACACTTAAGTTGCTTCCAAATCTTGGCTACTGTGAACAGTAGTGCAATAAACATGAAATGCAGAGATTTCTTTGATAGACTGATTTCCTTTCTTTTGGGGATAAATCTAGCAGTGGGATTGCTGGATCGTGTCATAGCTCTATTTTTAGTTTTTTGAGGAACCTCCAAACTGTTCTCTATAGTAGATGTACTAATTTATATTCCTACCAAGAGTATATGAGGGTTCCCCCTTCTCCACATCCTTGCCAGCATTTGTTATTGCCTGTTTTTTGGATAGAGCTGGAATTTTTTTTTTTTTTTTTTTTTTAGGTGGAGTTTCACTCTGTTGCCCAGGCTGGAGTGCAGTGACGTGATCTCGGCTCACCGCAACCCCTGCCTCCCGGGTTCAAGCAATTCTCGTGCCTCAGCCTCCTAAGTAGCTGGGATTACAGGCGTGTGCCACCACGCCTGGCTAATTTTTGTATTTTTAGTAGAGACAGGGTTTCACAATTTTGGTCAGGCTGGCCTCGAACTACTGACCTCGTGATCCACCTGCCTTGGCCTCCCAAAGTGCTGGGATTA
>NW_012103031.1:3664283-3666920 GCF_000951045.1 Mandrillus leucophaeus | reverse complement strand
TGTTAGCCAGGATGGTCTCGATCTCCTGACCTTGTGATCCGCCCGTCTCGGCCTCCCAAAGTGCTGGGATTACAGGCTTGAGCCAACGCGCCCGGCCAATTTTTTGTATTTTTAATAGAGACCGGGTTTCACCATGTTAGCCAGGATGGTCTTGATCTCCTGACCTCATGATCCGCCCACTTCACCCACCCAAAGTGCTGGGATTACAGGCATGAACCAGCGCGCCTGGCTGGGTTTTTTTTTTTTTTCATAGGATAGTTTATGTATATTTATTCAGGAAGATATAATATCAAATATCCTCTTCCATTGAAGTAAAGTATGTCTAGAATAGTCATCACAAATAGGCTTTTTTAAAAAGAAAGAAAGAAAAAAAGAAGAAAAGTAAAAGAAAGAAAAAAAGAAAGAAAGAAAGAGAAAGAAAGAAAGAAAGAAGGAACGAAGGAAGGAAGGAGAGAGAATTAAAGAAAAGAAAGAGAGAAAGAAAGAAAAGAAAAAGAAACAGGGTCTCACTATGTTGTCCAGGCTGGTCTCAAACTCCTGGACTCAAGTTGTCTTCCCACCTCAGCCTCCCAAAATGTTGAAATTACAGGCGTGAGCCACGACACCTGGCATAAACAGGCTTTTAAAAATTTATGCAGTATCTCTAGGCGCAACTGAATGCTAATAGCAAACCAAAGCAACCCTTCAGATTTACAAGCCTGGCCACAAATAGCAAAGACGTGCTCTCAATTTCTCCCCCAGCCTATAAGCTTGCTGTAATTCACAAAGAGAATCCAATGAAAGATGTCAACATTAATAACAATAATATCTAGAATTTATTGAGTGCTTCACTGCATGTCAGATATCGGGCATCTATTGTATGAAACAGCTTCTATTTTTATCTATTTTATGAATGGACTCTCTGAAGCTCAATAGCTATTAAAGAGGAGTTAAATGTATTTTTAGTAGACACTGTATTCGGTGTCCTGGGGTTGGTAAGTGACTGAGCAGAGGCTAAGCCTGGGCAGTGTGAGCCCCGGGCCTGCGCTTTTAACCACGTCCCTGTGCTGTCTGTTGAGGTGATCCATTCCCGGGTATCCTGTGGTCTTTGCACCAGGGAGGAGGACCTGGGAGTTTGGAAGCCTCGCTGTGGCCCCAGATAGGCTTACCTGCCTTCTCAGCCTCAGTTTCCTCATCTGAAAGGAAGAGGGTGGGTCAGAGTGACCTTAGAACACATCAGCCCTGACACCCCAGGACCCTCCAATTTTTTGCCTTTTTTTTTTTTTTTTTAAGATATGGGGTCTGGCTGTATTGCCCAGGATGGTCTCAAACTCTTGGCCTCAAGCGATCCTCCTGCTTCGGCCTCACAATGTGCTGGGATTACAGGAATGAGCCACTGCGTCCAGCCAACCCTCCACATTTTGGGGTGAGAGTCAACCCCTCACTTTGCAGCTGAGTAGCCTTTATACATTTTGGGGAGACAATATGGGTCATGGCCATGGCTGGGCTGAAATGTAAGTAAGGAAGAGGGAGTCTCTGTCCTGGAGTCCCCAGTCTGCCTCTGGTGACACTTAAAACTCAAACCAGGCGGGGTGCGGTGGCTCACGCCTGTAATCCCAACACTTTGGGAGGTTGAGGTGGGCAGATCACCTGAGGTCAGGAGTTCCAGACCAGCCTGGCCAACATGGTGAAACCTCGTCTCTACTAAAAATACAAAATTTAGCTGGGCGTGGTGGCGTGAGCCTATAATCCCAGCTACTCAGGAGGTTGAGGGAGGAGAATCGCTTGAACCTGGGAGGCAGAGGTTGCAGTGAGCTGAGATCACACTACTGCACTCCTGCCTGGGCAACAGGGCGAGACTCTGTCTCAAAAAAACAAACAAACAAAAAAAACAAACAAAAACAAACAAAATACCAAAAACCCAAACCAAGCTGGAGAGGCATCCTTGGGGTCTGGGGATGAGGGAAGCATCCTTAGATACAAGCCAGGGAAGGAGGGAAGGAAGCCCCGCAGTCACAGTGTGGACCGATTTGCCAGCTTGTGTATCCATGCACTGGACCTGGGGACAGGAAATGTAATCTTGGCCCCACACCAGGTGCTGACTTGCACTGCTGCCCTGCCCAGGAGGCCCCCCAAGCCTGAATCGAGCCCAACACCCCGTCTGGAATTGTACCTTCCAGAAGGCAAAGCCATTCTTGGTTTAATCAAGAAAAGTAGATACCTGGACCTCACTGCCACCTCATTGAGCTAATGCTTTAAAAATAGGAGTGAGGTTCATGGCCAGCCCTTGGGGAGGGTTGGGCAAAGGCTTCTTGCCTCATCATTGTAGCTCTTTTCAAATGAAGCTTGGGATATTCACTCCAGGAAGGAGTCCCGCCTGGAAATAGGAGGAGTGCTCCAGAAAGCAGTTCTCAGGGTCAACGGGGGCCCCTTCTGTGGAACTCAGAAAGAACGCATCTGGTCGGGCGTGGTGGTTCATACCACCTGTAATTTCAGCACTTTGTGAGGCCGAGGCAGGTGGATCTCTTGAGGCCAGGCGTTCGAGAGCAGCCTGGGTAACATGGTGAAACCCTGTCTCTACTAAAATACAAAAATTAGCAGGGTGTGGTGGTGTGTGCCTGTAATCCTGGCTTCTTAGGAGGTTGTGGCACAAGAACC
>NW_012103031.1:3649915-3659468 GCF_000951045.1 Mandrillus leucophaeus | reverse complement strand
CTCCTGGCTAATTATTTTTGTATTTTTAGTAGAGACGGGGTTTCACCATGTTGCTCAGGCTGGTCTTAAACTCCTGACCTCAAGTGATCAACCTGCCTCGGCCTCCCAAAATGCTGGGATTACAGGCATGAACCACCGCACCCGGCCTAAAATTGTTTTTTTAGAGAAACAGGGTCTCACTATGTTGCCCAGGCTGGAATGCAGTGGTGTGATCATGGCTCACTGCAGCCTCGAACTCCTGGGCTCAGGTGATTCTTCGGCCTCAAGTAGCTGAGAATATAGCACATGCCACCACGCCTGGTGTAATTTTTTTTTTTTTTTTTTTTAGAGAAACAGGGTCTTGCTCTGTTGCCCAGGCTGGAATGCAGTGGTGTGATCATGGCTCACTGCAGCCTCGAACTCCTGGGCTCAAGCGATTCTCCCACCTCAGCCTCCTGAGTAGCTGGGACTACAGGCATGTGCTACCATACTCGGCTAATTTTCAAACTTTTTTTGTAGAGATGGGGTCTCACTATGTTGCCCAGGCTGGTCTTGAACTCTTGGGCTCAAGCGATCCTTCCACCTCAGCCTCTCAAAGTGTTGGAATTACAGGCGTGAGCCACTGCACTCGGCCTAGGCTCCCTCTTGAGATAGGCAGTTGGAGCTCCAAGCTTAGCTTTGGGAGCCAAGTGGGTCCCTGAGAGTGGCCAGGAAGTAAGTACTGCCTCCTGGGGGACATGCCCGCTTTTATCTACCCCATGTTTTGTCCACACACAGCACCCCAGACTCAGCATCTGAATGGATCTGGTGTCAGACGAATCCACCAAATCATCCCTTCGTGCTGTTTATATCTCAAGAGAATAGATAAGATATTTGCAATCGAAACAAGAAAAGTGGCTAAATCTGGGGAAAGTGCTTGGCCAGATCCAGTTTCTTAGGATTTAAGCAGAAAGTGTAAATGTTTCCTGGAGCCCAGGGCCAAGGGCAAAGACAAGCGCTGGGCTCTGCTGAGGATGCAGGATGAGCCAAGCCGACACACGGGCGGCGCCGAGGAGCAGCATTTGCATGTGCTAACTCGTTCCTGCTGTGTGCAGACAGCACCCGCAGACAGACCAGGCCCGTCCGGCCAGCATGTTGGCGAGAGATGAATCCTGCAGAATGAGGATGATGTTTCGAACGAATAGGAACAGTGTATTGTGTCAGGGTTCTTTAGAGAAACCGAACCAACAGGAGATTAGATAGATAGACAGATGATAGATAGATAGATGATAGCTAGCTAGATAGATGATAGATAGAAGATAGATAGATAGATAGATAGATAGATAGATAGATAGATAGATAGACAGACAGATGATAGATAGATGACAGATAGATAGATGATAGATGACAGATAGATAGATAGGCAGATAGATAGATAGATGACAGATAGATAGATAGATAGGTAGATGAGAGATAGATGATAGATATAGATAGATGATAGATAGGTGATAGATGATAGATAGCTGATAGATAGATGATAGATAGATAGGTGATAGATGATAGCTAGATAGGTGATAGATGATAGATGATAGATAGATAGATAGGTGATAGATGATAGATAGATAGATGATAGATAGATAGGTGATAGATAGATGATAGATGATAGATAGATAGGTGATAGATGACAGATAGGTGATAGATAGATAGAGGATGAATAGATAGATGATAGATAGATAGGTGATAGATGATAGATAGATGATAGATAATAGATAGATGATAGATAGGTGATAGATGATAGATAGATGATAGATAATAGATAGATGATAGACGTAGATAGATGATAGATAATAGATAGATGATAGATATAGATAGATGATAGATAGATGATAGATGGATAGATGATAGGTGATAGATAGATGATGGATAGATAGATGATAGATAGATGATAGATATAGATAGATGATAGATAGATGATAGATGATAGATAGATGATAGATATGGATAGATGATAGATAGGTGATAGATGATGGACAGATAGATGATAGATATAGATAGATGATAGATAGGTGATAGATGATAGATAGATAGATAGATAGATAATAGATAGATGATAGATATAGATAGATAGATAGGTGATAGATAAATGATAGATAGATGATAGATAGGTGATAGATGATAGATAGATAATATAGATATAGATACATGATAGATAGGTGATAGATAAATGATAGATGATAGATAGATAGATAGGTAATAAATGATAGATAGGTGATAGATAGATGATGGATAGATAGATGATATAGATAGATGACAGATAGATACATGATAGATAGATAATGATATAGATAAATGAGAAGAGGATTACGATGGAAATTGGCTCACAAGATTATCAAGGCTGACACTCTCACCCACCCTGTGCCATCTACAAGCTGGAGAACTGGTGAAGCCAGCAGCATGGCTCAGTCCAAGTCCGAAAGCCAGACAACCTGGCATTCTGATGTGCTAGGGTGGGAGAAGATGGGTGTCCTAGGTCCAGGAGAGAGAGAGAATTCACCTTTTCTCTGCTCTTTTATCCTCTCCAGCCCCACTGACAATTGGATGGTGCCTGCCCAGATTGGGAGAGGGCAGAACTCCCTGACACAATTAACTGATTCAAATGCCAGTCTCGGCTGGGTGTGGTGGCACACACCTGTAATCCCAGCACTTTGGGAGGCTGGGGTGGGCAGATTGCTTAAACCCAAGAGTTCGAGACCAGCCTGAGCAACATGTCGATACCCTGTCACTACAAAAAATCCAAAAATTAGACAGGTGTGTTGGCGTGTGTCTGTAACTCCAGCTATTCAGAGAGCTGAGGTGGGAGGATCACTGGAGCCCAGGAGGTTGAGGCTAAAGTGAGCCCTGTTCATTCACACCACTGCACTCCAGCCTGGGTGTCAGAGTGACACCCGGTCTCAAAAAACAACAAAAACAAAACCCACAAATGCCAGTCTCTTCTGAGATGACTCTCACAAGCACACCCAGAAATAATGCCTTAACAGCTATCTGGACATCTCTTAACCTCAAGTCAACACCTAAAACAGGCTGACTCTGATGTTTAAAAGAGAAGGGAGCCTGGTGCGGTGGCTCACACCTGTGGATCACCTGAGGTCAGGAGTTCGAGACCAGCCTGGCTAACATGGTGAAACCCTGCCTGTACTAAAAATACAAAAAATTAGCCGGGCATGGTGGCACGCGCCTGTAATCTCAGCTACTTGGGAAGCTGAGGCAGGAGAATTGCTTGAACCTGGGAGGCAGAGGTTGCAATGAGCCGAGATCGCACCATTGCGCTTCAGCGTGGGCAATAAGTGCAAAACTCTGTCTCAAAAAAAAGAAAAAAAAAAAAAGAAAAGAAAAAGAAGGGGGTTGGATTGGATTTCCATTGTTTGTTTCCTCCTTATGAGCTCAGGGAGCCTGGATTCTGGGCAATTGGGGATGACTTGTGGATGTCTGACCCTGAAGTTGCTCACTCAACCATAGACTGGCAGATTTCTAGATGTTTCCTGAATTATGGAAGGGAATCTTGTCCTTTTTAAAAAAATTTTAGTTCAGTAGTTATTAAAACATGTTTATTTTATTTATTTAGCAATTATTTATTTTACTTATTTATTTTTTTGAGACAGAGTCTCACTCTGTCACCCAGGCTGGAATGCAGTGGCATGATCTTGGCTCACCGCAACCTCTGCCTCCTGGGTTCAAGCGATTCTCCTGCCTCAGCCTCCCCTGTAGCTGGGATTACAGATGTGTGCCATAATGCCTGGCTAATTTTTGTAATTTTAGTACAGACAGGGTTTCACCATATTGACCAGATTGGTTTTGAACTCCTGACCTCAGTTGATCCATCCCCCTCAGCCTCCCAAAGTGCTGGGATTAGAGGCGTGAGCCACCGCACCCAGCCTTAAAACCTTTTCAAAAATAGTTTTAAAATATCCATAACATAAACCATGCCATGTTAACCATGTTGAGGCGTACGGTTCAATGACATTCAATACTTTCACACTGTGACATAACCGTCATCCACCTCCATCTTCAGAACTTTTTCATCTTTCCATACTGAAGCTCTGTCCCCGTTAAACACTCACTCTCCATCCGCCTCCCCCCACCTCCTGGCACCCGCTGTTCTACTTTCTGCCTTTATAATTTTGAGACTTTGGGTAACTCATATCAGTGGAGTCAGGCAGTATTTGCCCTTTTGTGATTGACTTATTTCACTTAACGCAATGTCCTCAAGGTTGATCCATGTTGTAGCGCGTGCCAGGTCGATTTGTTTCCTTTGTAAGCTGAATCATCTTCCGTTGTAGTGGATAGACCACATTTGGTTTACCCATCCATCTGCTGGTGGACAGTTGGGCTGCATTTGTCTTTTTTTTTCCCCCAAAACAGAGCATTGCTCTGTCGCCCAGGCTGGAGTGCAGTGGCACGATCTCAGCTCACTGCAACCTCCGCCTCCTGAGTTCAAGTGATTCTCCTGCCTCAGCCTCCTGAGTAGCTGGGACTACAGGCGCCGGCCACCACGCCCGGCTAATTTTTTTGTATTTTTAGTAGAGACGGGATGTTTCACTGTGTTAGCCAGCATCTCTTGATCTCGTGATCCGCCCGCCTCGGCCTCCCAAAGTGCTGGGATTACAGGCATGAGCCACTGTACCCGGCCGGGTTGTATTTATCTTTTAGCTATTGTGAATAATGCTGCTGTGAACGTGGGTGTGCAAATATGTTTGAGTTCCTGCTTTCAGTTCTTTGGAATGCTAGCTCATAAGGTAATTCTGTGTTACCCAGGCTGGAGTGCAATGGCACAATCTTGGCTCACTGCAAACTCCACCTCTGGGTTCAAGTGATCCCCCTGTCTCAGCCTCCTGAGTAGCTGGGATTACAGGCACGTGCCACCAGGCTCGACTAATTTTGCATTTTTAGTAGAGATGGGGGTTTCACCATGTTGGCCAGGTTGGTCTTGAACTCCTGACCTCAGGTGATCCACCTGCCTCAGTCTCACAAAGTGCTGGGATTACAGGTGTGAGCCACCACACCTGGCCCAAAAAAGTTGTTTTTTAGAGACAGGACCTCACTATGTTGCCTAGGCTTGAGTGCAGCTCCCTGCAGCCTCCAGCTCCTGGGCACTAACGATCCTTCTGCTGCAGCCTCCCAGTAGCTGAGACTACAGGTACACACAACCAATTTTTGTATGTTTGTATTTTTTTTTTTTTTAGAGATGGGGTCTCACTATGTTGCCCAAGCTTGTCTCAAACTCCTCGGTGCAAGCGATCCTCCTGCCTCGGCCTCCCAATGCGTTGGCATTATAGGCATGAGCCACTACACCTGGCCCTATGTTTTACTTAATTTTTTGAGGGGCTGTCAAACTGTTTTTAACAATAGCTGTGCTATTTCCCATTCCCACCAGCAGTGGGAAGAGTTCCAATTTCTCCACATCCTCACCAACACTCATTTTCAATTTTTTCTTGAGTGACCATCCTAAAGGGTAGAGTGCTATCTCATTGTGGTTTTGATTTGCATTTTCTTAATGATTATTGAAGGTGAACATAGTTTCATGTGCTTATTGGCCATTTGTATACTTTTGGACAAATGTCTGTTCAAATCCATTTTTATCAGATTTCAGAAAAATTATTGAATTGTAGGTGTTCTTTATGTATAATATGGATATTAACCTCTTATCAGATATATGACTTGCAGGCCAGGCTCGGTGGCTCATGCCTGTAATCGCAGCACTTTGGGATCACTTGAGGTCAGGAGTTCAAGGTCAGCCTGGCCAACATGGTGAAACCCCTATCTCTATTAAAAATACAAAAATTAGCTGAGGATGGTGATGGGTGCCTGTCATTCCAGCTACTTGGGAGGCTGAGGCATGAGAATCACTTGAACCCTGGTGGCAGAGGTTGCAGTGAGCTGAGATCTCACCACTGCACTCCAGCCTGGGTGACAGAGCGAGACCCTGTCTCAAAGAAAGAAAAGAATATATATATATATATATATGACTTATAAATATTGTCTCCCGTTCTCCTGGGTTGCCTTTTCGCTGTGACAATAGTATCCTTTGATGCACAAAAGTTTTAAATTTTGATGTAATCCAATTTATCTATTTTTTGCTTCTGTTGTCTGTAGCTGTGCTTAATTTGTAAAAAGCCGTTTACTTGGAAACCACCATGGCTTTGCTCCCACGAGCCTTAGAAACATCCTGCTATGCAGATCACTGTGTTTCTGCAGTCAGATCTTCCTTCCAAGTAATTGCTGTGGCTTCTGCCTCCAGTTCATCCCGGGAGATGGGGTTTTTTTAAAAAGCCAGGCCATAGAGGTGGGCTTCTGAATGAAGGGGGAGGTTCGTCTGCATCCCGCAAGGGGCCCGTACGATCCTGAAGTCCTCCAGGTACCCCCTGTTGCAGATCGAATGCTGGTGTGCACCCTAGAAAGCCTCGAAACTGGCTCGTTTTGGCCACTTTTCTCCATTCTGGCACCAGGTCATTTTCTGCTGTAGACAGAATCTATTTTGAGCTGCTTTTTTTTTTTTTTTTTTTTTTTTTTTTTTGTCTCCTGCTTCATACGTGTGGGTCTCCCGTGGGCTTCACATCTGAGAAGCTTCTTTTTCTTGCCGAAATAGAGCCAGCCACGTGGAGAGAGCGGTTCTTGGGCACAGATGGTACTGTGGGGGAGAGGAGCCTGCTCTGGTTCTCCCACCCGTGCCCGAGGAACGAAGCCAGCTTCTTGGCCACCCTTTGGAATCAGAAAGAGCTGGCTACCGGGTTCCTTTTGTTTTATTTATTTATTTATTTTTGAGATGGAGTCTTGCTCTGTCGCCCAGACTGGAGTGAAATGGTGTGATCTCGGCTCACTGCAACCTCCGCCTCCTGGGTTCAAGCAATTCTCCTGCTTCAGCCTCCGGAGTAGACGGGATTACAGGCGCCTGCCACCACGCCTGCCTAATTTTTGTATTTTTAGTAGAGATAGGATTTCACCATGTTGGCCAGGCTGGTCTCTGACTCCTGACCTCAAGTGATCCACCTGCCTTGGCCTCCCAAAGTGCTGGGATTACAGGCCACTGCACCTGGACCCTTTTATTTTTTTAATTAATTTTTTTTTTTTTTGAGACAGAGTCTAACTCTGTCGTCCAGTGGTGTAATCACAGCTCACTGTAGCCTCGACCTCCTGGGCTCAAGCAATCCTCTTGCCTCAGCCTCCCAAATAGCTGGGACTATAGGAGCACGCCACATGCCCTGCTTTTTTATTTATTTATTTATTTATTTTTTGAGACAGAGTCTTGCTCTGTTCCCTAGGCTGGAGTACAGTGATGTGATCTCAGCTCACCACAACCTCCGCCTCCTGGGTTCAAGTGATTCTCCTGTCTCAGCCTCCCAAGTAGCTGGGACTACAGGCACATGCCACCATGCCTAGCTAATCTTTATATTTTTAGTAGAGATGCAGTTTCACTATGTTGGCCAGGCTTGTCTCGAACTCCTGACCTCGTGATCTGCCTGCCTTGGCCTCCCAAAGTGCTGGGATTACAGGCGTGAGCCACCACATCTGGCCCAATTTTTAATTATTATTATTATTTTTTTTTGTAGAGATTGGGTCTTGCTATGTTGGTCTTGAATCCCTGGGCTCAAGCAATCCTCCTGCCTCGGCCTCCCAAAGTATTGGGATTACAGGTGTGAGTCACTGTGCCTGGCCCCGAAGTTCCTTTTAATGCCCATTGCTGGGAGCCCTGCACCTTGTAAATATGTCATACACTTGCTGTCTGTTCCCTGGGCTGAGATTTTGATTGTTTATGGACAGAAGGCTCTATAAATTTGGATTTCTACAGGTGTATGCTCTTCTTAACTAGTATCACGTAGTGATCCTGCTCAATGGTCAATTGACTTGGCGGGAGTTTCAGAAGCAAAAGTAATTTGCTCTGTCTGGGGTGAGGATTTGGGGGAAGTCAAGGGGTAGTTGAGCTCAAGATTGTCGGGCACTCATGTAAATTTACCATGGCCCTCTTTAAGGGGCTACCACCCTCCCAGGGACCTTGGGGCTCCATGACTCCTCCTCACCCTGCAGTCATTGTTTTATTTTATTTTACTCTACTGTTTGTTTGTTCGTTTGTTTGTTTTGAGACAGGGTCTCACTCTTGGCCCAGGCTGGAGTGCAGTGGGGCTATCACGGCTCTCTGCCACCTCAACCTCCTGAGCTCAAGTCATCCTCCCACCTCCACCTCCTGAGTAGCTGGAACTACAGGTGTGCACCACCAAGCCCAGCTAATTTTTGTATTTTTTATAGAGTTAGGGGCTTGCCAGGTTGCCCAGGCTGGTCTCGAACTCCTGGGCTCAAGTGATCCACCTGCCTTGGCCTCCCAAAGTGCCGGAATTACAGGCATGAGCCATTGCACCTGGCTTGTAGTAACTGTTTTAAACTTCCTTCTCTTCTCTCTTCACACCTGTGATCCCTGACCCTTCCCTTTCCTGTCAGTCAGATGGTGGCCTCACCTCCCCCTCATGAGGGTCCTCGAAGCTAGAAACTCCAGCACCCATTGGCCAGGGACAGTGGCTCATGCCTGTAATCCCAGCACTTTGCGAGGCTGTAGTAGGAGGATCACTTGAGGTCAGGGGTTCGTGACCAGCCTGGCCAACATGGTGAAACCCTGTTTCTACTAAAAATACAAAAATTAGCCAGGTGTGGTGGCTCACAACTATAATCCCAGCTGCTCCGGAGGCTAGGGCAGGAGAATCGCTTGAACCTGGGAGGCGGCGGAGGTTGCAGTGAGCTGAGATTCCGAGATCGCACCACTGCACTCCAGCCTGGGCGACAGAGCAGACTCTGTCTCAAAAAACAAAAAACAACAAGAAAGAAACTCCAAACCCCTCTTCCAAACACACAGACCTGTCCTCCCCATCATCCCTTCCTCTCTGCAAGCCTGCTCCCCATCCATGACACGGAACCCTCCCCACCTCCCTCCCACCACCTCTCCTAGTCCACTGAGCCCTCCCCATCACTTTTCAATAGGCTTTTAAGGCTTCTTGTTAGAAACAGAACAAAACACTCAAAAGCCTTCAGGATGCCTCACCCCCCTCCAGCTATCCTCCCTCTTTCTCTCTTCTCCTTTTACAGCCAAACCTCCTCCAGTGATTTCTGTAAACTCACTGCCTCCCGTCTGATCCTCTCTCTGGAACCCTTTTCTCTCTCCACCCCCAATTCAGGTCACAGATTCAGGGGGCTTGTCTGTCTTCTTCTCATCTGTCCTCTTGGCAGGAGAGGTGCTGGAAGGTTCTTTTCTTTTCCTTTTTTTTTTTTTTTTTTTTGAGATAGTGTCTCATTCTGTTGCCTAGGCTGGAGTGCAGCGATCACAGTTCACTTCAGCCTTGACCACCTGGGCTCAAGCGATCCTCCCACCTCAGCCTCCCGAGTAGCTGGGACTACAGGTGCACAGCACCACACCCAGCTAATTTTGTAGAGTCAGGGTCTTGTCATGTTGCCCAGGCTGGTCTCAAGCGATCCTCCTGCCTTGGCCTCCCAAAGTGCTGGGATTAAGACATGCACCCAGCCTCTTCTCTCTCTCTCTCTCTCTCTCTCTCTCTCT
>NW_012103031.1:3647578-3648234 GCF_000951045.1 Mandrillus leucophaeus | reverse complement strand
TTGGGATTACAGGCGCCTGCCACCACGCTTGGCTAATTTTTTGTATTTTTAGTACAGATGGGGTTTCACCATGTTGGTCAGGCTGGCCTCGAACTGCTGACCTCAGATGATCTACCCGCCTTGGCCTCCTAAAGTACTGGGATTACAGGTGTGAGCCGCTGCGCCCAGCCGAAATTAAACTTCAATGCACAAATCGTACGGCTTTGCACTCTTGTCTAATGATCTCCTTCAGGAAAAGTGGAAATGCTGTTTCAAAGAATACTCTCATTTACATTGTGGGTGGTTAAATAAGCCTTCCAAGTAGTCTTCCAAAGTCTGTTCCAGTTTATTCCCACCAATGAAGTATGAGAACATCGATCTGCCTTCTGGAAAGATGATAATCATTGACACCCCCAAAACAGAGCATGAGAAGGCCTGTCTCCTTGTTCTCTCACTACTCTGGATTTTGTTAGTCTTTTTGGTTTCCCAGAAGTATAATTCATTGTGCAGTAAAGAATTTTATCTCCGGCTGGGAGCAGTGTCTCATGCCTGTAATCCCGGCACTTTGGGAGGCCAAGGCAGGTGGCTCGCTTGAGCCCAGGAGGTTGAGACCAGCCTGGGCAACGTGGTGAAACCTTGTCTCTACAAAAAATACAAAAATTAGCCAGGTGTGGCCG
>NW_012103031.1:3645571-3647528 GCF_000951045.1 Mandrillus leucophaeus | reverse complement strand
GCTACAACCTCCATCTCCAGAGTTCATGTGATTCTCCAGCCTCAGCCTCCCGAGTAGCTGGGATTACAGGTGTGTGCCACCACATCTGGCTAATTTTTGTATTTTTAGTAGAGAAGGGGTTTCACCATGTTGGCCAGGCTGGTCTCGAACTCCTCACCTCTGGTAATCCACCAGCCTTGGCCTCCCAAAGTGCTGGGATTACAGGTGTGAGCCTCTGTGCCTGGCCTGAATTGTGCACTTTCAATGAGTGAATTGTATGTTATGTGAATTATATTTCAATAAAGTTATTCTTTAAAAAAAAAAAAATAGAAGTCTTATCTCAGGTCAGTGACCTTCAGGGCTGAAATCTTAACCTGACTAGGCCTTCAGGGATCTGCCACCCCCCAATACCTCAGTGAGCTCCTCCCCCTACTCGTCACTCACTCCTTAAACCACTTGGGCCCCTTTGCTATTCCTCCAGTGTGCCAAGGACACCCTGACCTCAGGGCCTTTGTATGAGCTGTTCCCTCGGCCTGGAACTCTTTTCCTGATACGCGCATTTCAGTTCCTTCAGCTTTCTCCCCATATGTTTTCTGAGACCCCTTTCTTGACCCATAGAATTGCACACACTCAGTCCCAGCGCTTTTTCTTCCTTACCCGGACTTATTTTTCTTCTTAGTGCATTTCACCACTTGACTATTACAAACATTTAGAACAATTTTCTGTCTTCTCCAACTGGAATCTTAGCATGGTGAGAGGAGAGACTGTTTTAGTTCTCGGCCCCTCAAATAATGCCTAGTTACGGTAGGCTTAAGTCATATTTGTTGATAGGATGCAGAGCTGTATATTTTTTTGTTTTTGGTTTTGTTTTTGTTTTTTTGAGTGCGTCTTGCTCTGTGGCCCAGGCTAGAGTGCAGTGGCAACATCTCGGCTCACTGCAACCTCTGTTTCCTGAGTTCAAGCGATTCTTGTGCCTCAGCCTCGCGAGTAGCTGAGATTACAGGCACATGATACCACGCCTTGCTAATTTTTGTATTTTTAGTAGAGACAGGGTTTCACCATGTTGGCCAGGGTGGTCTTGAACTCCTGACCTCAAGTGATCTGTTCGCCTCAGCCTTCTTAAGTTCTGGGATTATAGGCGTGAGCCACTGCCTGTGGCCCTGTCATATAATATATTTAACCAGCCTTAAATATATTAGTTAGTAGTAACTAATGTATTAGTAACTTACTACTATGTAACTTACTACTTAGTAACTTACTACTAAGTAACTTACTATTTACTGTATTAGTAACTGTTTACTTAGTAACTACTACTAACCATGTGACAATTAATATCTTTGTATTTAGATCTTTGAGTCTATGCTGGAGCATATACAGATTCTCAGTAATGGAACTGATGTGTCAAAGAGCTTATGCATTTGGGGTTTAATAGATGTTGCCAAATTGTCCTACAAATATAGGATCAACTACCCTATAGTTGACTGTCCCATCAGCTACATAAACTTTCCCCAACACCCTAAGTAATAATTTGCTACCTTCTTTATCTTTGCCAGTCTGAGATGTGAAACCTACTATTTCCTTGTGGTTTTAATTTATATTTCTTATTCTGAGTGAGGTTGATCATGTTGTACAGTGATTTGTGTGATCTGTAGATACAACACAATCCCAATGAACTATTGAACAAATCCCTTCCCTATTAATGAACATGCCTGTTGTTACCAGCATTTCAATATTTGAAATTAAACAAGTAAACTTTTTTTCTTTTTTTTTGAGATAGAGTCTTGCTCTGTCGTCCAGGCTGGAGTGTAGTGGCATGATCTCAGCTCACTGCAACCTCTGCCTCCCGGGTTCAAGCGATTCTCCTGCCTCAGCCTCCTGAGTGGTTGGGATTACAGGCGCCTGCCACCACGCTTGGCTAATTTTTTGTATTTTTAGTACAGATGGGGTTTCACCATGTTGGTCAGGCTGGCCTCGAACT
>NW_012103031.1:3640483-3643116 GCF_000951045.1 Mandrillus leucophaeus | reverse complement strand
TTTTGTAGAGTCAGGGTCTTGTCATGTTGCCCAGGCTGGTCTCAAGCGATCCTCCTGCCTTGGCCTCCCAAAGTGCTGGGATTAAGACATGCACCCAGCCTCTTCTCTCTCTCTCTCTCTCTCTCTCTCTCTCTCTCTTTTTTTTTTGAGACAGAGTTTTACTCTGTTGCCCAGGCTGGAGTGCAGTGGCATGATCTTGGCTCACTGCAACCTCCACTTCCTGGGTTCAAGCAATTCTCCTGCCACAGCCTCCTGAGTAGCTAGGGTTACAGGCACGTGCCACCACACCCAGCTAACTTTTGTATTTGTAGTAGAGACAGGTTTTCACCATGTTGGTCAGGCTGGTCTCGAACTCCTGACCTCGTGATCCCCCTGCCTCGGCCTCCCAAAGTGCTGGGATGATAGGCATGAGCCACTGCGCCTGGCCCTCTTCTCTTCTTATAAAGGACATCAGTCACTTGATTTAGGGCCCTCCCTTGTCCAGTCTGACTTCATCTTAACTTACATCTTAATGACAGCTAACAAGACTTTCCAAATAAGGTCACACTCGCGGTACCAGAGTTGGGTCTTCACCTTATCTTTTTGTGGACACGGAACTCAACTCACAGCAGATAAAGAGCACCCATCTCCCCTAAGAAATCCCCACCGGCACAAACCCATCTTTCCACGTGACGCCAAGCCATCCTACGACCACATCCTCATAATTTCTCTATGGGTCAAGCGTGTGTTCCTGTGCACAATCGCGACAACTTCCATTGGTGAGGACCCCTTGACTGCCAGGCACTGGGCTCTAGGTACAGTGGTCTGCCTCCAAATGAACCTTTATCAGCCAGGTGTGGTGGTGCACATATGTGGTCCCAGCTACGTGGGAGGCTGAGGCGGGAGGATCACTTGAGCCTAGGAGGTTGAGGCTGCAGCGAGCTGTGATCCCGCCACTGCATTCCAGCCTGGGCCACAGAGCGAGACTCCGGAGACCCTGTGTAAAAAGAACCTTTATCCATGTTGGATGGTTGAGAAAGCGGAGTGAGTCACAGGTGACAGGCGCTGCCTTACCTAAGGCTACATGGCCACTGACGGGCAGGGCTGCAGGCTACAGAGTCCTATTTTTCTGTTATGGGGGGTCTGCTTGTTGGGCATTGAGGGAGCAGAGAGAGAGAGAGAGAAGGCAAGTGGTAGTGAGTGTGGCCGTGTGGAAGGGATTCCTTGCCTGCTCAAAGGCAGACCCAGGTTGGGTGACTTCTGATACCCACTTCCTTGAGTCCACCCCAAGATTCGAACCCCAGATCTCCCAGGGAAAGGAGGATGGTAGAGGAGGGAGGACTGCCTGGTCAGATGGTGTCCTGGGAGGACTTAGTCTTTCCCTGTACCTGCTCTCCCAAGGAGTGCAGCCCAATGGTCAGCCATGGTAACCCTATGATGGCAACCCCGAGAGTCCTGATAGGAGGGAAGGATTGACTCCCGTCACTGCTGGGAGCCCCACCCTCCCCCGCTGGCCCTCTGCAGGTGTTACCTTGACTGTAGAGAGTCCTCAGGTTGCACAGAGCCCTGTCCTTTTCCAGGGCAACTGCATTCAACGCTTGATAGCAAGGGGGTCTGAAGACCCAGTTTCCTGTCTCAACTCAAGCCTGCGCGGAAGGGCCCTCCCAGTTCCGGCGCTCCCTACGGAGTCAGCTGAGGCCTTCATCGAGACTGCATCGCAGTTCAGCTTTCCCTGCTGTTCATTCTTGATTCCTTCCCAGCCCGCCTTCCTCAGCCTCTTCCCCTGATCACTGCTCTGCAGACTCATCCCCATCTGCCACGCATCCTCGACTGGAACAATCTGCAGAGCATCTTCTCCTGGCGGGAACGGGCATAGAGGAGGGCAGCTGTGAACATCTCCCCATCAGCACCGGGTGCTCACTCAGAAGAGTGTACATTTTCACTCTGCACCCCTTGCTTTAGGTGCTGCTAACGTGCCATCCCCCTGTAACGTGATGCATTTTATCTTATTTTTGAGACAGAATCTTGCTCTGTCTCCCAGGCTGGAGTGTAGTGGCCTGATCTCAGCTTGCTACAACCTCCATCTCCAGAGTTCATGTGATTCTCCAGCCTCAGCCTCCCGAGTAGCTGGGATTACAGGTGTGTGCCACCACATCTGGCTAATTTTTGTATTTTTAGTAGAGAAGGGGTTTCACCATGTTGGCCAGGCTGGTCTCGAACTCCTCACCTCTGGTAATCCACCAGCCTTGGCCTCCCAAAGTGCTGGGATTACAGGTGTGAGCCTCTGTGCCTGGCCTGAATTGTGCACTTTCAATGAGTGAATTGTATGTTATGTGAATTATATTTCAATAAAGTTATTCTTTAAAAAAAAAAAAATAGAAGTCTTATCTCAGGTCAGTGACCTTCAGGGCTGAAATCTTAACCTGACTAGGCCTTCAGGGATCTGCCACCCCCCAATACCTCAGTGAGCTCCTCCCCCTACTCGTCACTCACTCCTTAAACCACTTGGGCCCCTTTGCTATTCCTCCAGTGTGCCAAGGACACCCTGACCTCAGGGCCTTTGTATGAGCTGTTCCCTCGGCCTGGAACTCTTTTCCTGATACGCGCATTTCAGTTCCTTCAGCTTTCTCCCCATATGTTTTCTGAGACCCCTT
>NW_012103031.1:3626265-3638008 GCF_000951045.1 Mandrillus leucophaeus | reverse complement strand
TGGAGGTTGCAGTGAGCCGTCATTGTACCAGTGCACTCTAGCCTGGGAGACAGAGCAAGACCCTGTCTCAAAAACAAACAAACAAAAAATTTGGTACATCTCCTAGGCAGAATGTTACACAGTTCTTCAAAATAACAACCAGGCCGGGTGCAATGGCTCACACCTGTAATCCCAGCACTTTGGGAGGCCAAGGTGGGATAATTGCTTGAGTCTAGGAGTTTGAAACCAGCCTGGGCAACATGGCGAAATCCTGTTTCTAAAAAAAAACCCCACAAAAATTAGCTGGTGTGGTGGCATGTGCCTGTGGTCCCAGTCACTTGGGAGGCTGAGGTGGGGGAATTACTGTAGCCTGGGACTTGGAGGCTGCAGTGAGCCATGATTGCACCACTGCACTCCAGCCTGACAACTGAGCAAGACCCTGTCTCCCCTCACCCCCTAACACACACACACACACACACGACTACAAAGACTGCAGCAATACAGAAAAACTGTCGACATAATTTTCTTTTTTTTCTTTTTCTTTCTTTTTTTTTTTTGAGACGAAGTCTTGCTCTGTTGCCAGGCTGGAGTGCGGTGGTACAATCTCGGCTCACTGCAACCTCCACCTCCCGGATTCAAGTGATTCTCCTCCCTCAGCCTCCCGAGTAGCTAGGACTACAGGCACGCACCACCATGCCCAGCTAATTTTTGTATTTTTAGTAGAGACGGGGTTTTGCCACGTTGGCCAGGCTGGTCTTGAACTTCTGACTTCAGGTGATCCACCTGCCTCAGCCTCCCAAAGTACTTGGATTACAGGTGTGAGCCACCATGCCCCGGCCAGCACTTCGTTATAGCAGCTGCAGTGTTACGGGCTGAACTGTGTACCTCCCACATTCCTACACTGAAGTCCTATTTATTTATTTACTTTCTTATTTCAAAATAGAGTCTCACTCTGTTGTCCAGGCTGGAGTTCAGTGGCACCATCTCGGCTCACTGCAACCTCCGCCTCTTGGGTTCAAGCGATTCTCCTGCCTCAGCCTCCCAAGTCGCTGGGATAACAGGCATGCACCACCATGCCTGGCTAATTTTTAAATTTTTAGTGGAGATGGGGTTTGTCCATGTTGCCCAGGCTGATCTCGAACTCCTGGCCTTAAGCAATGCGGCTGGCTCGGTCTCTCAAAGTGATGGGATCACAGGCATGAGCCACTGCGCCTGGCCCATATGTTGAAGTCCTAACCTCCGGTACCTCAGAATGGGACTGTGCTTGGAAACAGGGACTTTAAAAGGATAATTAAGTTAAAATGAAGTCATTAGGGTGGGCCCTGGTCCCATCTGCCTGGTGTCCTTATAAGAAAAGGAACGAGGGACCAGGTACGGTGGCTCACACCTGTAATCCCAGCACTTTGGGAGGCTGAGGTGGGCAGATCACAAGGTCAGGAGTTCGAGATGAGCCTGGCCAACATAGTGAAACCCCATCTTTACCAAAAACACAAAAAATTAGCTGGGTGTGGTGGTGCGTGCCTGTAATCCCAGCTATTTGGGAGGCCAAGGCTGGAGAATCGTTTGAACCCGGGAGGTAGAGGTTGCAGTGAGCCAAGATCGCACCACTGTATTCCAGCCCCAGTGACAGCGTGAGACTCTGTTTCAAAAAAAAAAAAAAAAAAAGAGGACTGAGGGACACACAGGGGCACACCATGATGTTTGCGTGCAGAGGCAACGTCATTTGAAGACACAGTGACGAGATGACCATCTGTAAGACAGGGAGAGAGGCCTCAGGAGAAACCAAGCCTGTCTATAGCTTGCTCTTGCACTTCCAGCCTCCAGAGCTGTGAGAAAGTCCATTTCTTTTGTTTAAGCCGCCCGGTCTGTGGTATTGAGAGATGGCAGCCCTCTAATACACAGGAGAAAACCAATACCGGAAGAAACTTTTGTTACTGGTGACGGAAAACATCATCGAATTTCTGCAGAAAGAAAATGTATCGCAGAAAGAGAAACTATAGTGACTCACATTTCAAACGTACATGTATTTATTTTAAAAATAAACTGTCTATCACTACCATAAATAGAATCCCGGAACCATATCCGTGAAATCCCGTGAACACACAGCAGTCATTTGGCTTCAGGTGGGGCGTGGTGAAACATACACCCAACTTTACCACCATCCATGTCTCAGCTCTGCATCTCAGGATTCTGGCCAAAGAAAAAAATGCTTTTTTTTTTTTTTCTTTTGTGATCACAGACAAATGCAGCAAGCAGTTCACGAAGCTACACTCTCCTGGGGCTTCAGTCAGCAAGAAGGAGAGTGCCCTTGACCGCCAAACAAATCCAAGGCTTTGCTCCAGTTGGACGCTCTGAGGTCACAGGCTGTCTCTGAACCAATTCCTGTTGCCAGAAAACGTGACGTCCCAATGAGCTTAGTCCTTGATCACATGTTCCTTCCCTGGTATGGAGGGGTCATGAGAATGAGAAGAAGGTTGTTTTCCTTGAACACATTGGACTGATACCTCTGGGTAAATATCTTCGGAAAAGTTGGGGTATTTGTTTTTTTAAAAAATTTACGTACACGGCCAGGCACGGCGGCTCACGCCTGTAATCCCAGCACTTTGGGAGGCCGAGGTGGGTGGATCATCTGAGGTCGGGAGTTCAAGACCAGCCTGACCAACATGGAGAAAGCCCATCTCCACTAAAAATACAAAATTAGCCGGGTGTGGTGACGCGTGCCTGCAATCCCACCTACTTGGGAGACTGAGGCAGGAGAATCGCTTGAACCTGGGAGGTGGAAATTGCGGTGAGCTGAGATCGTGCCATTGCACTCCAGCCTGGGCAACAAGAGTGAAACTCTGTCTCAAAAAAAAAATTTATACACACACATATTATATATATTAGACATATATGTTATATATATTAGACATATTATATATACGTATATAATATACACATATATAAATAGACATACACATATATGTGTATATATATCTTATATATGTATATAAATATATGTGTGTATATACATAATATATCTCATATATATATATTAGACAGGGTCTTGCTCTGTTACCCAGGCTCTGGAGTGCAGTGGTGTGAGCATAGTTTTTAAATTTTTTGCAGAGATGGGGTCTTGCTATGCTGTCCAAGCTGGTCTTGAATTCCTGGCCTCCAGCAGTCCTCCCACCTCAGCTTCCCAGAGTGCTGGGACTACAGGCATGAACCACTGCACCCAGCCAGGATAGTGTTAAGAAGAAGAAATTGATATGAGGTGGTCAATTGCCAACTGCTATTGCAACTGCCCCAAATTTCATCCCCATAGTGATCCAACAAAGTAGACATTGTTAGTGTCCCTGTTTTCTTTTTGAGACAGAGTCTCGCTTTGTCACCCAGGCTGGAGTGCAGTGGTGCAATCTTGGCTCACTGCAGCCTCCGCCTCCCACATTCAAGCGATTCTCCTGCCTCAGCCTTCTGAGTAGCTGGGATTACAGGTGCCCGCCAACACACCCAGCTAATTTTTGTATTATTAGTAGAGATGGGGTTTCACCATGTTGGCCAGGCTGGTCTCAAACTCCTGGCCTCAAGTAATCCGCCCACCTCAGCCTCCCAAAGTGCTGGGATTGCAGGTGTGAGTCACCGTGCCCAGCTAATTTTTGTATTATCAGTAGAGATGGAGTTTTGCCATGTTGGCCAGGCTGCTCTCGAGCTCCTGAACCCAAGTGATCTGCCTGCCTTGGCCTCTCAAAGTGCTGGGATGACAGGCGTGAGCCACCGTGCCTGGCCAAGTGCCCCTGTTTTCTATAGGAGAAAGCTGAACCTTTGGAGGAAGGTTGTCTGAGCTGGCAAGTGGGAGAGTCTGGATGCAAACTTGAGTCTCTGGGTCTGTCCCCAAAGTCTCTCTCTTTTCCCCTACGTTCACTCTCTTCCCCTCTAACTTCTCACAAAGAACCTGTGCCTGATACCTGTCCGACTTGTTATCTACTTGAAACTGGTCACCGTGAGAGAATTTACACTGTGGAAATTAGCAACTGCTACAGATCAGGGCTTTTCCCCACAAAGAGCCAGTGAGCCTCAAGACACAACAGCTCTCACTGCTACTCCAATAGGGTTCACCACTGGGAACCCCCATCTCAAATCTCACAAGCGGATCCCTGGTGCTTTCATTTGGTCTGAAGAGATTTCAGTGTAGTGTGAGATAGAGAGGCCTAGAAAATCCCCTGGCTGTGGCAGAGTTAGTGTGAAAACAGCAGCCACTTCCTGAGACGGTGGAAATTCACATCCGCCAAGAAAGAATTTGGCATCTCACAGCAGCTGAGTCCTCTGGCAACCTGCATTCCTGGCCAGTTACTCACTTCTGAGGCTGGGCAGGTGTTGACGGGGCTCTGCCCCTCCTAGCGTGGCTAGGACTGCCCTGGTCTGCCCGTTCCCTTCCTTGGCACATCACCTATTTGCTAAGTTACTCTCCTCTATCCGTGTCCTGCACTTGTAAGACTGGGGAATAGACAGGATGGGATGGGGTGCTGAGCCGCAGCCTAGATTTGGGCAGGAGCTGAGGATCAAACCTATTCCTGGGGCCATGCAGTGGCTCACACCTGTAATCCCAGCACGTTGGGAGGCCGAGGCGGGCGGATCACTTGAGGTTAGGAGTTCAAGACCAGCCTGGCCAGCATGGCAAAACCCCGTCTCTACTAAAAATACAACCCAAAATTGTCTGGGTCCTTGCCTGGCCTGTTTGTTTGTTTTTAATTAAAGATGGGACCTCCAGATTCCGCAGAGACAAGTCACTTAGAGACTCCAAGAGAGGAGAGAGCTTCATAAGCTGCCCACGTGTCTCGCTCTGTCACCCAGGCTGAAGTCCAGTGGCATTATCTCCGCTTACTGCAACCTCTGCTTCCCGGGTTCAAGCGATCCTCCTGCCTCAGCCTCCCAAGTAGCTGGGATTACAGGCGTGCGCCACCATGCCTGGCTAATTTTTGTATTTTTGGTAGAGACAGGATTTTTCCATGTTGCTCAGGCTGGTGTCAAACTCCTGTGCTCAAGTGATCCACCTGCCTCAGCCTCCCAAAGCGCCCGGCCCACAACTAACATTTAGATCTCCGTATCTTTCCAGTATCCCCTTTCCTTCCCCATTCACTTTGAGAGTTGGCATCTTGCAACATTGGAAATTCATAGCCTCAAAGGGATCTTCTGCCAGGGCTCTGGAAACTAATAGACATGAGTTACAATCACAGCTGCTTTGTTTACCTGATACCTTTGGCAAATGAATTAATTTTTCTACACCTCAGTCTTCTAACCTGTAATATGGGAATAATAGTAACACTATGTACCGCATATTTTTTTTTTTTGACACAAGGCCTTGCTGTCACCCAGATAGTGGTGCAAACATGGCTCACTGCCGCCTTGACCTCCTAGGCTCAAGAGATCCTTCTACCTCAGCCTCCTGAGTACCTGGGACCACAGGTGTGCACCAGCCCAAATTTTTTTTAAATTTTTTTGTAGAGACTGGGTCTCTCTATGTTGCCCAGGCTGGTCTTGAACTCCTGAGCTCAAGTAATCTTCCAGCCTTGCTGTGTCAAAGTGCTGGGATTACAGGTGTGAGCCACCTCACCCGTCCAGGGAAATGGTCAAAGGCATGTAAAATGCTTAGCACGGTCCTGAATACCCAGTAAGCAGTCAGTAGAATCACACCCCTTTCTTCAATTACAGCAGCAAAGTATAGTGTGGTATAATTATAACATTCTGCAACATAATTAAAAAAAAAATTTAACATAGCACAAGCATTTTCCTTATATCCTTAAATATTACCTAAGTATGATTCTTAATTATCACACAACTATTCAACATACAGATGTATCCAATAATTTATTTAGCCAATTCTCCATCGTTGGACCCAGGGAAGGCGAGGTTTCCCTTTTCTTTTCCTTTTCTAGACAATATTGCAGAGGAAATCCCTTACTGAATGTATAATGCTATTTTAATGTCTTTATGTTCAGGAAAGCCTTCCTCTGTCTAGGATCAGATCAACATTCCCCTAAATATGTTTAGTTCTTTTATGGCCTCATTAAATTTTTAAAAATTTTTTATTTTGTTTTTTTCAAGAAACAAGGTCTTGCTCTGTTGCCCAGGCTGGAGTGTAGTGGTGCAATCATGGTTCACTGCAGCCTCCAGCTCCCTGGGCTCAAGCAGTCCTCCTGCTTCAGCCTCCTGAGTAACTGAGACTACAGACACACATCACCATGCCTGGTTAAATTTTAACTTTCTTGTAGACACGGAGTCTTGCTACATTGCCCAGGCTGGTCTTGAACTCCTGGCCTCAATATGTTCTCCCACTTAGGCCTTCCAAAGCACTAGGATTACAGGTATGAGTCACTGCGCCTAGCCTGGAACTTATTTCGATACCATAAAGTGACAGTTAAGAAGTCTAATTGTATTCGTGTTCATAATAAGCTAACCAATTGTCCCAGCAACATTTATTGAAGCAGCCAATCTTTCCTCCTTGGTTTTCTTTTTCTTTCTTTCTTTTTTTGAGACAGAGTTTCGCTCTTATTGCCCAGGCTGGAGTGCAATGGCACGATCTCAGTTCACTGCAACCTCTGCCTCCCGGGTTCAAGCAATTCTCCTGCCTCAGCCTCCCAAGCAGCTGGCATTATAGACGTGTACGACCATGCCTGGCTAATTTTTACATTTTTACTAGAGACGAGGTTTCACCATGTTGGCCAGGCTGGTCTTGAACTCCTGGCCTCAAGTGAGCCTCCTACCTTGGCCTCCCAAAGTGTTGGGATTACAGGCGTGAGCCACTGCGCCCGGGCAATTTTGTATTTTTAGTAGAGATGGGGTTTCACCACGTTAGCCAGGCTAGTCTCGAACTCCTGGCCTCAAGTGAGCCTCGGGGCTCGGCCTTCCAAAGAGCTGGGATTAGAGGGAAGAGCTACTAGGCTGCCTTTATTGGATTCTAAACTCGTCTGTGTAACTGGTTCTTTGTTGGGCTCTTGGCTCTGGCTCCCAAAGACATGTGCTGGATGTATATGCGGCAGTGTTGGTCACAAGCCGTCAGTTTGTAGAGTCCCATGGAAACTCAACCTCACAGCGCTGGCCACACGTGTCAAAAAGGAGTTGCCAAGTCTTAGGCTTTTCTCCAGCCGGTGTTGGCTATCTTCGCTTCCTTTTTCCCACCATGTAAAATCCTATATTCTTGCCAAACCCCAATTCACGTCGTCCATGATCAGCCACCTCTACCCTTGGCCATTGCTATGACTGGGAAATATCTCAGCACTTATGTATTCAGCCTCCTCATCTGTAGCAGATTGTATTTTTCAAAGATGTCGTCATCAATACATTTATCTATCCTATGTGCTCTTTTTACAAATTGACTGATAGACCTCTCCTGAAAAGTGGAGTCTGTGTGCCCTCTGAACCCTTAATGGGCCCAGACTTCTTATTTGGGATGATGAAAGAGTTATGGAATTGGATGATGGCGATGGCTACACAAATTATTTTTCTAATTTTTTAATTTTTGTTTAGAGATAGGATCTTGCTCTGTTGCCCGGGCTGGAGTGCAGTGGTGCCATCAGGGCTCACTGTAGCCTCCAACTCCTGGGCTCAAGCAATCCTCCTGCCTCAGCCTCCCAGAATGCTGGGATTATAGGCATAAGCCACCACACCTGGCTGGTTGCACAAATTGTGAATGTACTGAATGTCACTGAACACTGTACACTTCAAATGGTTAAAATTTTGTGTTAGGTACATTTTACCACAATAAGAAATACTAAAAAAAAAAAAAAAAGTAAACAAAAAGCAAGTTATCTCTGCTTTACTCTCTCTAAATGCCTGAGCCACAGACATCATCCCTACTGTTTTTGGCAAATTCCTTTTTTTTTTTGAGATGGAGTCTCGCTCTGCCACCCAGGCTGGAGTGCAGTGGCACAATCTCAGCTCACTGCAAGCTCTGCCTCCCAGGTTCATGCCATTCTCCTGCCTCAGCCTCCTGAGTAGCTGAGACTACAAGTGCCCGCCACCACACCTGGCTAATTTTTTGTATTTTTAGTAGAGACGGAGTTTCACCATGTTAGCCAGGATGCTCTCGATCTCCTGATCTCGTGATCTGCCTGCCTTGGCCTCCCAAAGTGCTGGGATTACAGGCGTGAGCCACTGCGCCCGGCCTGTTTTTGGGAAATTTCTTATGCAGCAATAGCTAATTTATAGGACATGCTCTCCTGTCTTGCAAGAAACTCTAGGGAATAATAAGTGTATTTTCCAGAAATAAATTATAAATTTTAAGGAGAGGCATAACCTCTCCTTAAATCACCTAAAATACTGCTAAAAATACAGTAGGTGCTCAATAAATGTTTATAGGCTTAAATTGAGGATGTTCTAAGCTACAGATGTGATTTTCAATTTTTAAGTTATTTATTTACTTATTTATTTTTAGAGACAGAGGTTTGCTCTGTTGCACAGGCTGGAGTGCAGTGGAGCTGTCATAGCTCACTGCAGCCTCGACCTCCCAGGCTCAAGTGATCCTCCCCCCTCAGCCTCCTGAGTAGCTGGGACCACAGGCATGCGCCACCACGCCTGGCTAATTTTAAAAAATCTTTAGTAGACATAGGATCCCACGCTGGTCTTGTACTCCTGCCCTGAAGCAATTCTCCTATCTCAGCCTCTCAAAGTGTTGGGATTATAGGTGTGAGCCACTATGCCTGGCCTTCAATTTTTTTTTTAGTGGTGAATGGTAACATACTAGTATATGGTAAATAATAGAACTAATAAGCACCGGACTCTCCTGTACATCAGGGCACCGTATGCCTACCTTGTGGTTAAAGACCTGGGTTTTGGAGTCAGGCACACTTGCATTCACATTCAGTGCCGTACCTATGCTGGTCTTGGTGTGCTCTTGAGCAAGTTCCTTGATCTCTCTGGGCCTTAGTTTCCTGAACTGTAAAATGGATAAAACAGAACCCCTTGCCAAGAGTTGCTGGAGAATTGAACAAGAGAGGTGCATACTAGCATACTCAATCATGCACAAAATCTCGGGGCATATTTGGTGCTCTCAAGAAGGGTTGGCTCAGCTGGGCATGGTGGCTCATGCCTATAATCCCAGCGCTTTGGGAGGCTGAGGCAGGAGGATTGCTTGAGCTCAGGAGTCCAGGACCAGCCTGGGTGACAGAGTGAGACCTCGTTTCTAAAAAAAAAAAAACCAAAAAACAAAAAAACAACAAAAAAACTTTTTAAGTTATCCAGGCATAGTGGCATGCACCTATAGTCCCAACTACTCAGGAGGCTGATGTGGGAGGATTGCTTGAGCCCAGGAATTTGAGGCTGCAGTGAGCCAGGATTGCATCTCTGCAATCCAGCCTGGATGACAGAGCAAGACTCTGTGGAAAGAAGGAAAGAAAGGAAAGAAAGGAAGAAAGGAAAAAAGGAAGAAAGAAAGAAGGAAAGAAAGGAAGGAAGGAAGGAAGGAGAAAGAAAGAAAGAAAGAAAGAAAGAAAGAAAGAAAGAAAGGAAGAAAGAAAGGAGGAGGAGGAAAGAAAGAGGAGGAGGAAAGAAAGAGGAAGAGGAAAGAAAGAGGAGGAGGAAAGAAAGGAAAGGAAAAAGAAAGAAAAGGAATGAAGGAAGGAGAGAAAGAGAAGGAAACAAACAAACATCAGATCTATCTCATTTGCTCTTCATAGCAGCTCAATAAAGTAGAAGCATCTTACCATCTCCTTGTTACAAAGGGAGAATAGTACTCTGGGGAGATGAGGCTGCCTTCCTAACAGTGCTTGAGGAGTGAGGGGTTAGAGCCTAGGCTGGCCCCTGTGTTAGTTCTCTGGGGCCACCATCACAATATACCACAGCTTGGGTGGCTTCAGCAACAGAAATGTGTTGTCTCACAATTGTTGAGGCCAGAAGCCCACAATCAAGGTGTTGGCAAGGTTGGCGCCCTTTGGAGCTCTCTCCCCTTGGCTTGTAGATGGCTGTCTTCCTCCTGGGTCTTCCTATGTCATCCCTCTGTGTGTGTGTGCTTGTCTGCTAATGACTTCTCCTTCTCCTTCTCCTCCTCCTCCTCCTCCTCCTCCTTCTGCTTCTTTTTTGAGACAGGGTCTCTCTCTGTCATCCAGGCTGGAGTGCAGTGGTGCCATCTCAGCTCACTGCAACCTCCATTTCTCAGGCTCAAGCAATCCTCCTGCACTGGCCTCCCAAGTAGCTGCGACTACAGGTGTGCGCCACCATGCTTGGCTAATTTTTGTATTTTTAGTAGAGACAGGGTTTCATCAAGTTGGCCAGGCTCATCTTGAACTCCTGGGCTCAAGTGATCCTCCCGCCTCGGCCTCCCAAATTGCTGGGATTACAGGTGTGAGCTACCGTGCCTGGCCACTAATTTATTCTCGTAAGGACACCAGTCGTATTGGACTAAAGCTCACCCTGACTGGCTCATTTTTACTTAAAGGCCTTGTCTCCAGATAGAGTCCCATTCTGAGGTACGGGGGTTAGGGCTTCAACGTATGAATTTTGGAGGAACACGATCAGCCCATAACAGCTCCCCTTCTCCTGTTATCTTGGGGTTCTAATTCTGAAATAAGTGGAGGTTTAGATTTACTGAGACCGTGGCCTCAGTTCTGGTTCCAGGGCTATGTCTAGACCACAGGGAAACATCCAGTCAATGAGGTGCGTTCAGAAGGAACAGCACAGCCTCAATAGCTTGTTCCAACGCAAAGCTAGGCCGACCGTCTTTACAGCCACCCTCACAGCCTTGGCAAGACTAGAAAGCGCCAGTAAAACCGCATAAAGTGATGCTTGTTCAGACAGGTCCAAGCCAGCAGCGCTCACCTTCAGAAGGAGATCTAGGAGAGGGGGAAAAATATCTGTTGGCTACAAGGAAAGAACAAACCTTCAATTAATGACTCCCTGGGGGTGGTGGGGGTGATGATGGGGGCGGGGATGGCTAGACAGCAATAATTTCCACCCACAGAGGCTGTGAAAATCCGCTGGGATGTCTTGGGGAGGGCTGGGAGCCGGGAGACAGACAAAAACAACAAAAAATAAATAAGCAGGATGGCTTCAAATGATGATGAGGTCATGAAGAAAATGAAGTCAGGCTGGGCGTTGTGGCTCACACCTGGAATCCCAGCACTTTGGGAGGCCGAGGTGGGAGGATTACTTGAGCCCAGGAGCTTGAGACCAGCCTGGGCAACATAGTGAGATCCTGTCTCTTAAAATAATAATAGTAATGATAGATGAAAATGAAGCTTGGCTGGGCATGGTGGCTCACACCTATAATCCCAGCACTTTGGGAGGCAGAGGCAGGAGGATTGCTTGAGTCCAAGAGTTCAAGACCAGCCTGGGCAACATAGTGAGACCCCTCAATCTCTTAATAATAATAATAATGGTAGATGAAAATGAAGCTTGGCTGGGCATGGTGGCTCCTGCTTATAATCCCAGCACTTAGGGAGGCAGAGGTGGGAGGATCTCCTGAGCCCAGGAGCTTGAGACCAACCTGGGCAACCTAGTGAGACCTCATCTCTTAAAATGACAATAGTAATAATGGTAGGTGAAAATGAAGCTTCACTGGGCATGGTGGCTCCTGCTTATAATCCCAGCACTTAGGGAGGCAGAGGTGGGAGGATCGCCTAAGCCCAGGAGTTCTAACCAGCCTGGGCAACATAGTGAGACCCCATTCTCACAAAACAAGAAAATGAAGGCAGGTGATGGGGACGAGTGCTGCTTTACAATGGATAGTGAGAGAGTGTCTCTTGGAGAAAGAGATGGCTTTTTTTTTTTTTGAGACAGAGTCTGGCTCTGT
>NW_012103031.1:3625607-3626215 GCF_000951045.1 Mandrillus leucophaeus | reverse complement strand
GAGAGAGAGAGAGAGAAAGAAAGAAAGAAAAAGAAAGAAAGAAAGAAAGAAAGGAAGAAAGAAAGGAGGAGGAGGAAAGAAAGAGGAGGAGGAAAGAAAGAGGAAGAGGAAAGAAAGAGGAGGAGGAAAGAAAGGAAAGGAAAAAGAAAGAAAAGGAATGAAGGAAGGAGAGAAAGAGAAGGAAACAAACAAACATCAGATCTATCTCATTTGCTCTTCATAGCAGCTCAATAAAGTAGAAGCATCTTACCATCTCCTTGTTACAAAGGGAGAATAGTACTCTGGGGAGATGAGGCTGCCTTCCTAACAGTGCTTGAGGAGTGAGGGGTTAGAGCCTAGGCTGGCCCCTGTGTTAGTTCTCTGGGGCCACCATCACAATATACCACAGCTTGGGTGGCTTCAGCAACAGAAATGTGTTGTCTCACAATTGTTGAGGCCAGAAGCCCACAATCAAGGTGTTGGCAAGGTTGGCGCCCTTTGGAGCTCTCTCCCCTTGGCTTGTAGATGGCTGTCTTCCTCCTGGGTCTTCCTATGTCATCCCTCTGTGTGTGTGTGCTTGTCTGCTAATGACTTCTCCTTCTCCTTCTCCTCCTCCTCCTCCTCCTCCT
>NW_012103031.1:3621489-3623692 GCF_000951045.1 Mandrillus leucophaeus | reverse complement strand
TCAAGACCAGCCTGGGCAACATAGTGAGACCCCTCAATCTCTTAATAATAATAATAATGGTAGATGAAAATGAAGCTTGGCTGGGCATGGTGGCTCCTGCTTATAATCCCAGCACTTAGGGAGGCAGAGGTGGGAGGATCTCCTGAGCCCAGGAGCTTGAGACCAACCTGGGCAACCTAGTGAGACCTCATCTCTTAAAATGACAATAGTAATAATGGTAGGTGAAAATGAAGCTTCACTGGGCATGGTGGCTCCTGCTTATAATCCCAGCACTTAGGGAGGCAGAGGTGGGAGGATCGCCTAAGCCCAGGAGTTCTAACCAGCCTGGGCAACATAGTGAGACCCCATTCTCACAAAACAAGAAAATGAAGGCAGGTGATGGGGACGAGTGCTGCTTTACAATGGATAGTGAGAGAGTGTCTCTTGGAGAAAGAGATGGCTTTTTTTTTTTTTGAGACAGAGTCTGGCTCTGTAGCCAGGCTGGAGTGCAGTGGCACCATCTCGGCTCACTGCAAACTCTGCCTCCCAGGTTCAAGCGATTCTCCTGCTGGCCTCCCAAGTAGCTGGGATTACAGGTGTGCACCACCACGCTCAGCTAATTTTTGCATTTTTAGTAGAGATGGGATTTCACCATATTGGCCAGGATGGTGTCGATCTTTTGACCTCGTGATCCTCCCGCCTCGGCCTCCCGAAGTGTTGGGATTTACAAGTGTGAGCCACTGCGAGAAGGTGGCTTTGGAGCTGAATCCTGAAAGGCAAAAAGGACTGAGTTAAGGAATGAATTATGGAAAAACGTGAAACGGGATTTCTCCACCTGGGCACTATGGATGTTTTGAGCCAGATAGTTCTTTCAAGTTGGGGGAACTGGGCTATCCTGTGCTCCCTGTGCCCAACAGGATGTTGAGTGGCATTCATGGCCTCTGCCCACTGGATGCCGGTAGCCCCCTTTTCATCCCCCAGGCCCCAAGTCCCCACAACCAAAATGTCGCCAGACCACGTGTCCCACAGGACGTCCAGCAACAGAGAACAATAACCGTGTAGGACCCAATGTGGGAACGAGCTCGGCAGGTTTTCTTGGAACAGAAGTTTCCAGAAACAAAAGACTTCAAGCAGATGACAGCTGATGGGTGGAGTCCAGTGTGGGAGGAGAGGAGGGGAATGGGAAGAGGTGTATGGCTGGGGTGTTGGCGGGGAGCCTGGTGCTGTGGGAGGGAGGTGGATTTCATTCTGCATGGCAGGGGAAAACGCTGGAGGGACGTGACCTAAAAGATCCCTCCAGCTTCTGGGGTAGGGGCCGGGGGACAGATTGGGGTTTACAAGAGCGTTAGTTTCCTGTGGCTGCGGTAGCCAGTTACCACAGAGGTGGTGGTTTAAAACAGTAGAAATGCGGCCAGGCGCGGTGGCTCACCCTTGTCATCCCAGCACTTTGGGAGGCCGAGGCGGGCGGATCACCTGAGGTCAGCAGGTCGAGACCAGCCTGGCCAACATGGCGAAACCCAGACTTTACTAAAAATACAAAAATTAGCCGGGTGTGGTAGTGGGCACCTGTAATCCCAGCTACTCTGGAGGCTGAGGCAGGAGAATCACTTGAACCAGGGAGGCAGAGGTTGCGGTGAGCCAAGATCTCGCCACTGCACTCCGGCCTGGGTGACAGAGGGAGACTCTGCCTCAGAAAAGAAAGAAAGGAAGGAAGGAAGGAAGGAAGGAAAAGTTTGTGGCACCTCCCCTTCTCTTTCTTGCTCCTGCTTCTGCTATGTGAGATTGCCCGCTCCCGCTTTGCCTTGCACCATGATTGGAAGCTTCTTGAGGCCTCCCCCAAAAGCAGAAGCCTCCATGCTTCCTGTACAGCCTGCAGAAGAACTATGAGCCAATTAAAACCTCTTTTCTTTCTCAATTATCCAGTCTCAGGTATTTCTTTACAGCAGGGCAAGAACAGACTCATACAGGGATAGAGCAGGGATTGTGTGTGTTTAACCAGCCCAGGCTCTGCCTTATCGCAGCCCAGACGATGGAATAACAAGGCTGAGATGAAGAGTGTTCCATCCGAGCTGGCAGCCTCTCCATGGCTTGTGGAAATCTGAGCAGCAGAAATCAGAAGGGAAATGGTGGGCACTGCTTGCCTGTGAGTGAACGAGTGCAGAGCCGTATGCTCAAAGTGCCGAAAACATCCTTTCCAACACATCCACGACCCTGCCCTGGGCTA
>NW_012103031.1:3618535-3619869 GCF_000951045.1 Mandrillus leucophaeus | reverse complement strand
TCTGCAAGCCGAGGCACTGCACCCAGTCAGTTTTTTTTTTTTTTTTTTTTTTTTGCATTTGTTATTGTTTTTTTTTTTTAACTGACAGCTAAACTTGTATATGTTTATTGTTTACAACATGATGTTCTGAAACACATATTCACTGCAGAATGGCCAAACCACGCCAACCAACAGGCATACGCATCACCTCACATTTGTAATTTTTGCAGTTGTAATTTTTGCAGTGGAAACATTTAAAACCTACTGTCTTAGCATTTTTTGAGAAAACAACATATTGCTATTTTATTTTTATTTTTGTTTTTGTTTGTTTGAGACAGGGTATTTCTCTGTCACCCAGGCCGGAGTGCAATGGCACAATCACAGCTCACTTCAGCCTCAGACTCCTGAGCTCAAGTGATCCTCTCTCCTCAGCCTCCCGAGTAGCTGAGACCACAGGTGTGCACCACCATGCCTGGCTGATTTTTAAAGTTTTTGTAGAGATGGGGTCTCGTTATTTTGCCCTGGCTGGTCTTGAACTCCTGGACTCAAGCAATCCTCTGGCTGCGGCCTGCCAAAGTGCTGGGATTACAGGCTTGAGCTACCTTGCCCAGCCAATATATTGGTCACCATGTTGTACAATCAATCTCTTGAACTTATTTCTCTTATCTAACTGAAATTTTGTAACCTTTGACCAACATCTCCCCAGCTTCCTCCCCCATCACCCCCGCAAGCACCCTGGTAACCTGGGCTCTACCATATCACAGAGCAGACGATGGAATAACAGGCCATTCTACTCTCTACTTCTCTGAGATGAACTTTTTTAGATGCCCTTTGTAAGTGAGATCACACAGTATTCGTCCTTATGTGCTTATTTCAGTTGACATAACTTCCTCCAGGTTCACCCATGTTGTTGCAAATGACAAGATTTCCTCCTTTTGTGGCTGAACAGTATTCCACATTTCCTTTATCCATTCATCCATTGATGGACACTTAGGTTGATTTCACATCTTGGCGACTGTGAATAATGCTGTCAATCAGGAGCACAAAAGACTTAAAAAAGGAAAAATTTGGCCCGGGGTGGTGGCTTATGTCTGTAATCTCAGCACTTTGGGAGGCCAAGGCGGGCAGATCATGAGGTCAGGAGATCGAGACCATCCTGGCTAATATGGTGAAACTCCCTCTCTACTAAAGATACAAAAAATTAATCGGGCATGGTGGCATGCGCCTGTAGTCCTCCCCAAAAAAAATTTTTTTTAAAGATAATGCTATCATTAACATGAGTGTGCAGATTTTATTTGATGTACTGATTCTACATGGTTTTATTTTTGTTTGTTTTTGTTTTTGAGACGGAGTCT
>NW_012103031.1:3611709-3613105 GCF_000951045.1 Mandrillus leucophaeus | reverse complement strand
CATCTCTACTAAAAATACAAAAATCAGCTGGGCATGGTGGTATGCGCCTGTAGTCCCAGATACTCAGGAGGCTGGGTAGGAGAATCGCTTGAACCCAGGAGGCAGAGGTTGCAGTGAGCTGAGATTGCACGACTGCACTCCAGCCTGGGTGACAGAGCGAGACTTCGTCTCAACAACAACAACAACAACAAAATTGTTTTCATTTTTTTTTTTTTTTTAGAGACGGGTGTTGCTCTGTCACCCAGGCTGGAATGCAGTGGTGCAATCATAGCTCATTGCAGCCTCAAACTCCTGGGCTCAAGCAATCCTCCTGCCTCAGCCTCCTGAGCAGCTGGGGCTACAGGCATGCACCACCACACTCAGCTAATTTTTAAAAAAAATGTTGTAGAGACAGAGTCTCACTATGTTGTCCAGGCTGGTCTCAAACTCTTGGGCTCAAGCAATCCTCCTGCCTTGGCCTCCCAAAGTCCTCAGATTATATGCCTGAGCCATCATGACTGGCAGATTACATGTCTGTTTCTAAACCAATCACTGTAGTCATTTAAAACTGAGCTGAAAAAAATATATATAGCCAGGTGTGGTGGCTCACGTCTGTTGTCCCAGCTACTCAGGAGGCTGAGGTGGGAGGATCGCTTGAGCCCAGAAAGTGGAGGCTGCAGTGAGCCATGATTGTGCCACTGCATACCAGCCTGGGCAACAGAACAAGATCCCATCTCAGAAAAAAGGCCGGTGGCAGTTGAAAATTATTTATTGTGTGCCTACTATGTGCCAGGCACTGTTCCAGGCTCTCGAATTTCAAGATAATCAACACAGGAAAAATCCTCTGTGCCTCCAGAACTTACGTTCTAATGAGGGAAGACAGAACAAAACCAAGAATGATAAAAGTCAGGGGTTAAGAAGTGCAATAGAGAGGCCAGGCATGGTGGCTCATGCCTGTAATTCTAGCACTTTGAGAGGCCGACGCTGGTGGATCATTTGAGGTCAGGAATTCGAGACCAGCCTGGCAAACATGATGAAACCCTGTCTCTACTAAAAATACAAAAATTAGCCAGGTGTGGCGGTACACGCCTGTAATCCCAGATACTCAGGAGGCTGAAGCAGGAGAATTGCTAGAACCGGGGAGGTGGAGGTTGCAGTGAGCCGAGATCATGCCACCGCACTCCAGCCTGGGTGACAGAGGGAGACTCTGTCTCAAAAAAAAAAACAAAAAAACAAAAAAAACCGCAATAGAGAAATGAAATGGTGGGGAGAGGTAAATGGAGAATGTGGGGGAAAAGACTACAAGTAGAGGGCGGCCAGGGAAGGCTTCACCGAGCAGGTGACATTTGAGGAAATACCCGAACAAAGTGAAGAAAGCAGGCAGGCAGATGTCAGCATGGGGAAAAGTGTGTTCGGG
>NW_012103031.1:3600051-3609504 GCF_000951045.1 Mandrillus leucophaeus | reverse complement strand
GAAGCTCACAGCAGTCTCAACTCCTAGGCTCAAGTGATCCTCCCACCTCAGCTTCCCAAGTAGCTGAGACCACAGGTGTGCAGTACCATGACTGGTGAATATTTTGTATTTTTTGTAGAGATGGGGGTCTTGCTATATTGCCCAGGCTGGTCTTGAACTCCTGGGCTCAAGTGATCCTCTTGCCTCAGCTTCCCAACGTGCTGGGATTTACAGGCAGGAGGCACCACATGGGACCTGAGTAATCTCTTATCAGGAAAGAATGCTGGGCAGTTGCTGTGTTGAAGCTGCAGACAGCGAGGCGAGTCTTTCAAAAGCACTGGTTTCTGTTTAACCCTTAGGAAAGCAAATCTAATTGCAGTTAGCAAGGGAGAGGACACGGGGAGCTTGTCTAACCCCCCGTTTCATTATGGCTGGGAACTCCATGTGTAAACTATCTCTGTGGTCCCCCCTCACCAAGAGGAAGCCTGTTCAGTTGGTTGAGGAACTTAGGACTTCAGTTTTCTTTTTCAGAATGAAGTAAGGAGAGCGAGAAACGTGATGGCAATGGAAAAGAACATATTGAATACAGGCTGGGCGCGGTGGCTCACGCCCTGTGATCCCAGCACTTTGGGAGGCTGAGGCGGGCGGATCACCTGAGGTCGGGAGTTCAAGACCAGCCTGACCAACATAGAGAAACCCTGTCTCTATTAAAACTACAAAAAATTAGCTAGACGTAGTGGCGCATGCCTGTAATCCCAGCTACTTGGGAGACTGAGGCAGGAGAATCACTTGAACCCAGGAGGTGGAGGTTGCAGTGAGCCAAGATCGCGCCATTGCACACCAGCCTGGGCAACAAGAGCAAAACTCCGTCTCCAAACAAAAAGAAAGGAAAGTATTGAATACAAAGCAACTGTACGTTAACAACCATCTTGTTTTATGATGCAAACTCTATGCTTGAAGCATTTTACTTAAGCATTTATGAACATGATGGTTTGTTGTTACATACAGGAGGTGCATGTATGATAAAACTGAGTATTTTTACTTCTCCATTTCCAGCCTTTAACCTCCTAGCCTAGGAATCTGCAAACATTTGCTTTTTAAAAATTTTTTGAAATGTTTATGTTTTGGGACAGGGTCTCGCCCTGTCACCCAGGCTGGAATGTAATGGCATGATCACCAGCTCACTGCAGCCTCAACCTCCCAGGCTCAAGCGACCTCAGCCTCCCAAGTAGCTGAGAACCACAGGTGTGCACCACCATGCCCGGCTAATATTTTTATTTTTTGTAGAGATGACATCTTACTATGTTGCCCAGGCTGATCTCAAACTCCTGGGCTCAACAGATCCTCCTGCCTCGGCCTCCCAAAGTACTGAGATTACAGACATGAGCCACTGTGCCTGGCCTTTTTTTTTTTTTTTTCTTCCCAATAAAGAAGGGGTCTCGCTATGTTGCCCAGGGTGGTCTTGAACTCGTAGTCTCAAGCAATCCTCTCATCACCTTGGCCTTCCTGTGGTGACAAAAGGCAGAGCAGTGGTTACCTAGAGGAGAGAATGACAGGGACAGGTCCCCAAGGAGCCTGGCCAGTGCTGGAAGTGCTCTCTATCTCTGCCGTCCAGTATGTAGCCACTAGCCACATGTTGCTATTTAAATTTAAATGTGAAATTTAATTCCTTGGTGTAATGATTCCTGAAAAAAAATCAAACATAGAATTATGCTGTGATTCAGTAATTCCACATCTGGTGCTGTAACCATCCCCCCCACCCCAGACAGTGAAAACAGAGTCTGGAACAGGTATTTGTGCACCTGTGTTCATAGCAGCATGATTCACAATAGCCAAGAGGTAGGAGCAACTGAATGTCCATCAGTGGATGAACAAATGTGATGTTTCCATACAGTGGAATATTATTCAGCCTTAAAAAGGAAGGGAATTCTGACTCCTGCTGTAACATTGATGGGCCTTGAAGACATTATGCTTAGTGAAACAAACCAGTCACAAAAGGACATATACTGTATAATTCCACATTTGTGAGGTGTTTAGAGTATCAAATTCAAAGAGACAAGTCTGGGCGTGGTGGCTCACACCTAAAGTCCCAGCATTTTAGGACGCTGAGGCTGGTTAGCTGGCATGGTGGTGCATGCCTGTAGTCCCAGCTACTCAGGAGGCTGGGCGGGGAGGATTGCTTGAGCCCAGGAGGTCTAGGCTGCAGTGAGCCATGACCACACCACTGCACTCCAGGCTGGGTGACAGAGCAATACCTGTTCGCTCTTAAAAAAAAAAAAAAAATCATAGTGGGAGAAAGTAGATTGGCAGCTGCCAGGGGTTTGGGGGAAGGAGATGAAGACAGTTCATGGGTAGTTTCAGTGGGAGAAGATGAGAAGTTCTGGTGATGGATGGTGGTGATAATTGCACAATAAGGTGAATGTGCTTAATGCCACCGAACTGTACACTTACAAATGGTTAACCCGGGCCAGGTGCACTGGCTCACGCCTGTAATCCCAGCGCTTTGGGAGGCCGAGGTGGGTGGATCACCTGAGGTCAAGAGTTTGAGATCAGCCTGGCTAACATGGTGAAACTCCATCTCTGCTAAAAATACAAAAATTAGCTGGGTGCGGTGGCACACCTGTAATCCCAGCTACTTGGGAGGCTGAGGCAGAAGAATCACTTGAACCCAGGAGGTTGTTCTGTCTTGTTCTGTCGCCCAGGTTGGAGTGCAGAGGCGTGATCTCAGCTCACTATAACCTCTGCCTCCCAGATTCAAGCGATTCTCCCGCCTCAGCCTCCCAAGTACCTGGTATTACAAGGGCACACCACCCCGCCCAGCTAATTTTTGTATTTTTAGTAGGGACGGTGTTTCACCATGTTGGCCAGGCTGGTCTCGAACTGCTGACCTTAGGTGACCCGCCCACCTCAGCCTCCCAAAGTGCTGGGATTACAGGTATGAGCCACCACGCCCAGACCTGCTGTTTCTCATTGATGTAATTCTCAAGCATGAGACTTATAGACAAGGAGAGGGAGCTGCAAGCATTTCTATGCCCCTCATGCCAAGGGAGGTTTACTGTCATCTTCTCTGATGGTTAGAAGACCTGGACTTGATGGTACAAGCAAAGCCCCAAGTCCTATGCTCACCTTCGGCAGCCAGAAAGACGAGGAGTCTTACCCAACTTCAGAGAGACTGCAGCACGTCCTTCTTCCTCCAGATGGCGTCAGTCTTTCCGCTCCCTCATCATGGCGTCTCCACATTCTTGCGAAGACAAGAATGAATGAACTCCCATGCCTCACTGTGTACTCTGGGGTCTCGTTGAGGACAGAAGCTGCATCTCACCTATTTTTCTACATCCCGTAGCACCTATCACAGTATCTGGCACAGGATAGCCATTTGCTGTTTTGTTTTTAATTATTATTACTATTTTTTGAGACGGAGTCTTGCTCTGTCACCAGGCTAGAGTACAGTGGTGCAGTCTCGGCTCACCGCAACCTCCGCCTCCCGGATTCAAGCGATTCTCCTGCCTCAGCCTCCCGAGTAGCTGGGACTACAGGCACGCACCACCAGGCCCAGCTAATTTTTGTATTTTCAGTAAAGATGGGGTTTCACCATGTTGGCCAGAATGGTCTTGATCTCCTGACCTTGTGATCTGCCCACCTCAGCCTCCCAAAGTGCTGGGATTACAGGTGTAAGCCACCATTCCTGGCCTTATTTTTAATTTTAAAAATGTATATAAGTGCCAGGATTCCTGCCACCAAGGTTGAGATGGCTTACAAAAAGAAAATGTGCCACAAAGTAATCTTAACTCAGATAGGAAGAAGGAATCAGGGCCAGTTCAGTGGAAAAGAAGTGATGAGGGACAGAAGAATTCAAAACGCAAGTCAAAGGCTGACATAGTTACTCTAGGCAAGCCTCTTATTTGGCTCAGAGCTTCCTGGAAGGCAAAGTGAAAAGAGAGATGTGACCAATGAGTTGCATTCTTCTTATTGTCAGGGAAAGGAACACATCTATGCCAGGAATCTCTCCTTTGCCGATTCAGGCCTGCTCTCAACTCTTCTCCAACGCATCCTCTATCCTACAAAGCTGAGCTGTAGAGACTTTATCAACAGGTTCTTGTACCCTCCAACTTCTAGCTGGGTTGAGCTCTGGCATGAGATCAGAGGGCAGGAGAACAGTGAAGTCTGGCTATTCATCTCCTCCCTACTCCATCTTCTTAATCCTTCATGGTCAAGTGGCCTTGGGCTGGTTATGGCCCTTAACTGAAGGTCATCCTTCTGCACCTAGCTGTCTTCCCTCCCGGGTTCTGGCAGCCCCTCCCTTCCCACTGCTTCCAGCCAGGGGTGATAACGACTTGCTGCTATTATCCGCGCCTTTGTAAATAACTTCATTGTAAATAGCCCTGTCTAAAATGATCCTATTTTGAGTGTGTCATCAGGATCCTAATGGTGATGCAGGGCAGGTGAGCCCCAAACTGGGGCTTAGCCTGGGAGGGCTCTTGGGTTCACCCAAGAAAGAATTCAAGGGCAAGCTGGTGGTATCTTTATTATTATTATTATTATTACTGTTGCCCATGCTAGAGTGCAGTGGCACGATCTTGGCTCACTGCAACCCCCGCCTCCTGGGTTCAAGCAATTCTCCTGTCTCAGCCTCCTAAGTAGCTGGGATTACAGGCATGTGCTCCCATTCCTGGATAATTTTTGTATTTTTAGTAGAGACAGGGTTTCACCATGTTGGCCAGGCTGGTCTCAAACTCTGAACCTCAGGTGATCCAACCACCTCAGCCTCCCAAAGTGCTAGGGTTACAAGCGTGAGCCACGGCACCTGGCCAAGCCAGTGGTGTTAAACAGCAACTGTTTTCTTTTGGTTGTTTGTTTTGAGACGGAGTCTTGTTCTGTCACCAAGGCTGGAGTGCAGTAGCGCGACCTCGGCTCACTGCAACCTCCACCTCCCACGTTCAAGCAATTCTCCTGCCTCAGCCTCCCAAGTAGCTAGGACTACAGGTGTGAACCACCATATCCAGCTAATTTATATATATATATATTTTTTGTTGTTGTTGTTGTAGTTGTTGAGACAGAGTCTTGCTCTGTTACCCAGATTGGAGTACAGTGGTGCTATCTTGGTTCACTGCAACCTCCACCTCCTGGGCTCAAGCAATTATCTTGCCTCAGCCTCTCGAGTAGCTGGGATTACAGTCACCCACCACCGTGCCCAGCTAATTTTTGTATTTTTAGTAGAGACAGGGTTTCGCCATGTTGGCCAGTCTGGTCTTGAACTCCTGACCTCAGGCAATCCACCCACCTTGGCCTCCCAAAGTGCTGGGATTACAGGCATGAGCCACCATGCCCGGTCTTTTTTTTTTTTTGAGACGGAGTCTTACTCTGTCACCCAGGCTGGAGTGCAATGGCGTGATCCCGGCTCACTGCAACCTCTACCTCCCGGGTTCAAGCAGTTCTCCTGCCTCATCCTCCTGAGTAGCTGGGATTACAGGTGCCCACCACCACACCTGCTAATTTTTGTATTTTTAGGAGAGCTGGGCTTTCGCCATGTTGCCCAGGCTGGTCTTGAAATCCTAACCTCGTGATCCACCCACCTCAGCCTCCCAAAGTGCTGGGGTTACAGGCATGAGCCACTGTGACCAGCCTAAACTGGTATTTATACCTACTTTTACCTATATGCAAATAAAGGGGTGGTTTGTGCAAACATTTCTGGGATGAGGGTGGTAACTTTCAGGTTGTGGGGTCATCGTCATGGAAAGGGGTGATAACTTCCAAGTGTTGACATGGCAATGGTAAACTGAAATGCTGCACTGGTGGGTGTCTTATCGAAAGCTACTTCCACCAGTCCCTGTTTTAGCTGGTCTTCATTTAGGTCCAGTATCTGGGCCCCACCTCTGGAATTGAGTCCTGCCTGCTCCCTCATTGGGACCCTAACTGGTACCTTTTCCATTTCCCTGCCTAGCCCTAAGTCCTAAAATAAACTTCTGACTGGGCCCGATGGATGGCTCACACCTGTAATCCTAGCACTTTGGGAGGCCGAGGTGGGTGGATCACTGGAGGTCAGGAGTTCGAGACCAGCCTGGGCAACATGGACAAGCCCTGTCTCTACCAAAAATTTAAAAATTAGCCTGGCGTGGTAGTGCATGTCTGTAATCCCAGCTACTCGGGAGGCTGAGACAGGAGAATTGCTTGAACCCAGGAGGCATAGGTTGCAGTGAGTTGAGATCGCATCACTGCACTCCGGCCTGGGCTACAGAGCGAGACTCCATCTCAAAATAAATAAATAAATAAATAAATAAATAAATAAATAAATAAATAGAATAAGATAAAATACACTTCTCGTGTGGTGATGTGAGACCTAGTAATGGGGGGCGATGAACAAGTTCCCCACAGCAAAGGCGAAAGCAGCAATGAATTTTAATGGACTGCTTCCTTCAATGAGAGCCAAGAATGTCTCATTCACTTATTTGCCAAATAATTGTTAAGCATCTGCTATGGTGACCTGCTGTCATTCCTAGTTGCTGAGAATTACAGTAGCAAACAAAAAAAAAGCCAGTGAAGGCCGGGCACAGTGGCTTATGCCTGTAATCCCAGTACTTTGGGAGGCTGAGATGGGTGGATCATTTACAGTTAGGAGTTCAAGACCAGCCTGGCCAACATGGCGAAACTCCACCTCTACTAAAAATACAAAAATTAGCCAGGCATGGTGGTGCGCACTTGTAGTCCCAGTTACTCGGGAGGCTGAGGTAGGAGCATCACTTGATCCTGGGAGGTGGAGGCTGCAGTGAGCTGAGATCGCGCCACTGCACTCCAGCCCGGGTGATAGAGTGAGACTCCATCATCTCAAAACAAAACAAAACAAAACAACCCAGTGAAGACAGCTCTGTGAGAGACAGAACTCATGTGGCCCGGGTATGTGGACTTTGGGAAGTGATTCTCAAACCTCAGCACCAGAAACTCCAGGGAGGCTTGCATGTAATAGATGCAGATCACTGGTCCTGGCCGCAGCCTCTGTTTCAGGAGCTCAAGGCTAGGACCGGAGAATGTACATTTCTAACAAGTTTCCAGGTAATACAGACGCTGCTGGTTTAGGGACTACCCTAACCTCTTTTTTTAAAAAAATCTTTTTAAGAGACAGGATCTCGCTCTGTCACCCAGGCTGGAAGTACAGTGGTGTGATCATAGCTCACTGCAGCCTCACTGCTGCCCAGGCTGGTCTTGAACTCCTGGGATCAAGTGATACTCCCACCTCGGCTTCCCAACGTGCTGGGATTACAGGGATGATGCACCATGCCTGGCCTCCTACTCTGACTTCTGATGCTCAGATCTTGAGGGTGGCACATAGAAGCCTTCTATTAGTAGACTTTTGTAGGCCGTTTGGGCATGTGTACTGCAGCCAGGGCCTGGTGCTAAAATTCTCCGCCATTAGTTAACTGGGTCTTGGTCATTAGAAATCAGGAGGATATCCCTTTATGAAAACAAAGTCACCAAGACCAAGCACAGTGGCTCATGTGTATAATCCCAGCACTTTGGGAAGCCAAGGCAGGAGGAACACTTGAGGCCAGGAGTTCAAGACCAGCCTGGGCAACATAGTGAGATCGTATTTCTAAAAAAAATTTTTTTAAATTTGCTGGGCATGGTGGCACACACCTGCAGTCTCAATTACTTGGGAGGCTGAGATGGGAGGATCACTAGAGCACAGGAGTTTGAGGCTGCAGTGAGCTATGATTGCAACACTGCATTCGGGCCTAGATGACAAAGGGAGACCCTGTCTCCAACAAAAACAAAAACAAAGGCACTAATTCCAGGACTGTGGCTGGCAATGGTAGAGCTGAGGAGTAAGATCTATCTTGCAAACGTTTGGGCACCATTTTCTGCATTCACTTATTGTGGTAGACACTGCTGACCGCCCCCATCTGTTGTTTCTTTCTTCTCGAGTAAACAAAAGCCACAATTCTTTTTGTTGTCTTTTTTTTTTTTTTTTTCCACTGTGGGATCCTACTATGTTGCCCAGGCTGGAAAAGCTACAGTTCTTAGCTGGCTATGTAACCACCTAAAATAAAGTCTTCATTTCCCAGCCTCCCTTGCAGCTAGGTATGTCTATATATCTAAGTCCTGGTCAATGAGTGTGTTTTTAAAATTAACATAAAATTTACATACCATAAAATTCACCTTATCAAGGTATATAATTCAGGGCTGGGCACGGTGGCTCATGCCTGTAATTCTAGCACTTTGAGAAGCCAAGGCAGGTGGATCACTTGAGCTCAGGAGTTTGAGATCAGCCTGGCCAACATGGTGAAAGCCCATCTCTACTAAAAATACAAAAATTAGCTATGATGACACGCTTCTGTAGTCCCAGCCACTCAGGAGGCTGAGGCAGGAGGATCACTTGAGCCCGAGAGATCAAGGCTGCAGTGAGCCATGATCATGCCTGCACTGCAGCCTGGGTGACAGAGTGAGATCCTGCCTAAAAAAAAAAAAAAAAAAAAAAGTATGCAATCAGGGGTTTTGAGTGTAATTTGCTATGTTGTACAATCATCACCACTATCTACCTCCAGAATGACCAATGAGTTTTAGGCTTTCAGGAACCTTCCTTAAAAGGTGGCTGTTACAAATTGTCTGCTCCTTCTTCTTTGTCCTGTCTTCTATTTTTCTTAAACCTGGAATGTGAATGTGGTGACTGGAGTTTCAGCTGCCATGTGGGACCACGAGGATGAGGTCTCACCTCAGGGATGGCAAAATGAGAAGCTTGAAGGAGCCAAAATAGCAGAGGCCTTTGAGCTATCATACCAGCCAAGACTGTCCTCCCAGACTTTTAAATGAAAGAGGAATAAACTTTTGTCTTGCTTAAAGCACTCTTGGCCAGGTACAGTGGCTAACAGCTGTAATCCTAGCACTCTGCAAGGCTGAGGCAAGAGGATCCTTTGAGGCCAGGAGTTTAAGGCCAGCCTGGGCAACATAGTGAGAAGACCCTGTCTCTTACAAAAAAAAAAAAAAAGCCAGGCATGCCTGTAGCTACTTGGGAGGGAGGCTGATGTAGGAGGATCGCTTGAGCCCAGGAGTCTGAGGTTGCAGTAAGCTGTGATTGTGCCACTGCATTCAGTCTGGGTGAGAGTGAGAATCAGTTTCTCTCTTTTTCTTTTTGAGATGGGGTCTCACCTTGTTGCCTAGGCTGGAGTGAAGTGGTGCCATCATAGCACACTGCAGCCTCAACCTCCTGGGCTCAAGGGCTCAAGGGATCCTTCCACCTCAGCCTCCCGAGTAGCTGGGACTACACGTGCGCACCTCCACGCCTGGCTGATTTTTGTATTTTTTCTTTTTGTAGAGATGGGGTTTCATTCACCATGTTGCCAGGCTGGTTTCAAACTCCTGAGCTCAAGCCATCCTCCCGCCTTGGCCTCTGAAAATACTGGGATTACAGGTGTGTTCCATCGTGCCTGGCCAGAGAATTGGTCTCTTAAAGGAAGAAAAGGGCACTCTTAATTGCTGGGGGGG
>NW_012103031.1:3594906-3599476 GCF_000951045.1 Mandrillus leucophaeus | reverse complement strand
GGCGGGTGCCTGTAGTCCCAGCTACTTGGGAGGCTGAGGCAGGAGAATCGCTTGAACCCGGGAGGCAGAGGTTGCAGTGAGCTAAGATGGTGCCACTGCACTCCAGCCTGGGCAACAGAGTCAGACTCCATCTCAAAAAAATAAAAAATAAAAATAAAAATAATGAAAGAAAGAAGGGAGAAGAAGAAGGGGAAGAAGGGGAGGGGAATACTGGGTAACTCGGATCTCTAGGAAGGCTGGAGATCCTAGCTTGGAGTCTATAGAGTCAGGAACAAGCCTCAAGTCACAGAACAGAACTGGTTCAATGCAGCTATCACAGCTCATGCTGTTAGAAGCAAAAAGCAACCTGGCTGATTCCCTCCCTCCAGGCATTAGATGTAGCTGTAGCTACCCAGTTTCAAAGTGAACATGCCTGGTACTTGCTCCTCTTTCTCCCTAGCCTCTGATTGGTGGTGCAGAGGTCACATGGCAGGATCCTAGCTTTAAGGGAGGCTGGGAAAATGATCATCAGTCTCCAGTGGCCAGTGCTGGACCGCCAGGAAGAATAATCAATGGCTACAGCATCCACCCCAGCGTTCCTTATAGCTGTTGCTGAATCAGAACCTCAAATGATGTTTGCTGCACAGAGCCTCTGATTTATAATGTCTGTGTGTAGGAAATCCCTGATGGACAGCGGCTCATCTCCCTGACTTAATCAGCGGCACCACTGAACGCTTTACATTGCCTGTCACTTTGAATTGAATGAGGCTGTGTGGCGCCTCTTGAAATTCCCTGGCCCACCTCGAGGAGAAACTTGTCCATGCACCAGGCAGGTCATGGGCAGCAGATAGTTCCTGACCCAGCAGAAAATTTCCCCTACCACTCCTTGTCCAGATTTGCTGTTCCCTTCTGCTTTATCCTTGAGAGGCTCCGTTAAGCAGCTGTTCCCTGGGCCCAGCCATTACCACCAGGACAGAGGAACTGTTTTGCTGCATAACTTGGACTCAACGCAGATTCTTCATAAAGCGAGGGCTTTGGACTCCGAGACTTCTGAAGACCCCTCCAGCTCAGACTGATGTTTCAGGGTTTGATGCTGCTGTGGTTTCTAAATTTCCCGGGGGCCCCTCCTGGACGTTGGTGTCGACACCATGGCTCAGGACACAGAGAGCTTTCCAAATGGCCTAGTTTCTATTAAAATGTCTGCTTGTTCAGCAACTGCACTTCTGGGCATATACCCAAAAGAAAAGTGAAAGCAGAGACATGAACAGGTATTTGCACACCTGTGTTCATAGCAGCCTTCTTCGTAACAGCCCAGAGTAGAAACAAAACCCAACGGGCCATCGACGAACATATGGATAAACAAAATGTGGCAAATAATCTGGTCACAAAAAGACAAAACACTTTATGATTCCAGTAATATGAGGTTCCAAGATTGGTCCAGTTTATAGAGACAGAAAGTAGAATGGTGATTACCAGGGGCTAGGGGATGGGGTAAAACGGGCTTTGTGAGAATTCCATGGGAAACAGTCTCAGTTTGGGAACATGAAAAAGTTCTGAAGCTAGATGGTGGTGGTGGTTGCACGACCATGTGAATGTGCTTAATGCCACTAAACGGTATGCTTAATATTGTTGAAATGGGCCGGGCACGGTGGCTTATGCCTCTAATCCCAGTCTTTTGGGAAACCTAGATGGGAGGATTGCTTGAGCCCAGGAGTTCGAGACCAGCCTGGGCAGGCAACATAGCGAGACTCCATCTCTTGAAAAAAAATTTTGGGGTCGGGCACGTGGCTCATGCCTATAATCCTAACACTTTGGGAGGCCGAGGCGGGTGGATCACGAGGTCAAGAGTTCGAGACCAGCCCGGCCAATATGGTGAAACCTTGTCTCTACTAAGCACACAAAAATTAGCTGGGCATGGTGGTGCGTGCCTGTAATCCCAGCTACTCGGGAGACTGAGGCAGGAGAATCACTTGAACCCTGGAAGTGGAGGTGCAGTGAGCCGAGATCATGCCACCACACTCCAGCCTGGTGACAGAATAAGACAACATCTTGGAAGAAAAAAAAAAAAGGGCCGGGCACAGTGGCTCATGCCTGTAATCCCAGCACTTTGAGAGGCTGAGGCGGTCGAATCACCTGAGGTCGGGAGTTTAAAACCAGCCTGGCCAACATGGAGAAACCCTGTCTCTACTAAAAATACAAAATTAGCCAGGCGTGGTGGCACATGCCTGTAGTCCCAGCTACGGAGGAGGCTGAGGCAAGAGAATCACTTGAACCTGGGAGGCAGAGGTTGCGGTGAGCCGAGATCGCGCCATTTCACTCCAGCCTGGGCAACAAGAGGGAAATTCTGTCTCAAAAAAAAAAAAAAGAAAGAAAAAGAAAAAGAAAAAAATTAATAAAAAATGGTTTAAATGGTAAATTGCATGTTATGCATATTTTACCATAATAACAATTTTTAAAGTCTGTTCCTTCTGAGCTGACTGTCTTCAAAAGCTCTCTTCTGGGTCCTATTAGCAGGACTAAAGGCAAGTAACACAGTGCCAAAATATCTCATCAATTCAGTCGATTCATTAATAATTGTAATCAATACAGAGGAAATCAACGAGCTGACCCTTTCTGCACCTGTTCTCCTAGGACAGAGCCGCCTGACTCCCTAACCGGCATGAGCTGATGGCCTGGAGACAGGGCTCCCCTGAGCCAGCAAAACCTGACTTGTGGAAAGGTGCAACTCCTCTTACCTAGTCCAAAATTGCATAGGATTTTTTGCTGGCTAATGACCCCAGCTGCCGTCTGAACACAGAAGTGCACACCCAGATTGGAATAAAGACACGACAAATGGAATTTTATCTGCATGCATCTATACCTTGCTCAGAAACAAGGCAGAATAGCAAAATCGAAAAGCTATAAGCCATCGCCAGACAGCAACAATCCCTCACGTAAGATTTTAAAAAAGAATACATGGAAGGTAGCCAACCATCCCCACCAAAAATAAAACACTCCACTTCCCTCAGCCGATTCAATTATCTCTCTAAAAAAGGGCTTTTTTTTAACACCTCCCAGCAGGCAGCAGATTCAGTGAGTTGGTGAGGATAACAGTGAATAATTAAGCAACCAGTGCCCAAGGTGTAAAGGAAAACATGGACTGGCTCGACTAGGAGCAGCAGTGTCTAAGCTCCATGAATATAAATGTTTAGAAATGAATATTATTGCCTAGTGCCATCTGGAATATTTTTCATTATGTAGAGCATGTTTTGGAAAACTCTTAATGATTTCCTTTTTTGTGTATGTGAGACAGGGTCTCGCTCTGTCGCCCAGGCTGGACTGCGATGGCGTGATCATAGCTCACTGCAGCCTTGACCTCCTGGGCTCAAGCAATCCTCCCACCTTGGCCTCCCGCATAGCTGGGACTACAGGTATGTGCCACCACGCCCAGCTAACTTATTACTTTTTTGTAGATATGGAGTCTTGCTGTGTTGTCCAGGCTGGTCTTGAACTCCTGAGCTCAAGTCATCCTCCCACCTCAGCCTCCCAAAGTGCTGGGATTACAGCTGTGAGCCACCACGTCCCACCAATGATTTTCTAACTGTGAAGCCATCCCTGTGACTAAGTCTCTGTCCTTGACATGATAGTGCTCTGAGTTGAAATTCTCATCTGGAAAATCCGCCAACATAGGCCGGGCACGGTGGCTCACGCCTGTAATCCCAGCACTTTGGGAGGCCGAGACGGGTGGATCACCTGAGGTTGGGAGTTCAAGACCAGCCTGATCAACATGGAGAAACCCCATCTCTACTAAAAAAAATACAAAATTAGCTGGGCGCATGGTGGTGGCACACGCCTGTAATCCCAGTTACTCAGAAGGCTGAGGCAGGAGAATTGCTTGAATCTGGGAGGCGGAGGTTGTGGTGAGCTGAGATCGTGCCATTGCAGTCCAGCCTGGGCGACCAGAGCAAAACTCTGTCTCAAAAAAAAAAAAAATGGAAAAAAAGAAAATCCGCCAAGGTAAACATAAAAACAGACACACAAACAACAGTCCTGCCTTTTGCTTATTAAATAATTGAGGCTCATTACAGAAAAATGAGAACCTTTGTAAGAAAGAAAAGAAGAAACATCCACGGTGCTATCATTCAGAGACAATCACCGTTAGTATTCTAATGTTTTGGTGATTTCCTTCCAGTTTATGAATATGCATGAGTATAAATATGCATATGAGTATGAGATCACGCGACCTCCTTTTACTAATACGGTCGCATGAGCATTCTCTCTTGTTCACACGGTCTCTCCTGGTTGAGTCACATTTGCATGGTTCCTGCTTTCCTGCTTTTTACAGCCTTTGACCTCTGTCCTCCGGCTGGAATACTGTCACCTTCCTTATTCTTTCCAGCCTTGTCCGACCTCACCAGGATGTGATTCTCTGCTATTTGCGCCTCTCTGAAATTTACATTTTGCATTATCTTTTTTTTTTTTTTTTTTGAGATGGAGTCTGTCTGTCGCCCACGCTAGAGTGTTTTGGCGCAGTCTTGGCTCACTGCAACCTCTTCATCCTGGGTTCAATTGATTCTCCTGCCTCAGCCTCCAGAGTAGCTGGGACTACAGG
>NW_012103031.1:3586315-3594041 GCF_000951045.1 Mandrillus leucophaeus | reverse complement strand
ACCCAGGCTGGAGTGCAGTAGCATGAGATCAGGGTTCATTGCAGCCTCAAACTCCTGGGCTCAAGCAATCCTCCCATCTCAGCCTCCCGAGTAGGTGGGACTACAGGTGCACACCACCATGACTGGCTAATTTTTAAATTTTCTGTAGAGATGGGTCTTTCTATATTGTTCAGGCCGGTCTCAAACTTCTGGGCTCAAGCAATCCTCCTGCCTCAGCCTCCCAAAGCGCTGGGATTACGGATGTGAACCTCCACACCCGGTCCCATTCTTTTCTTTGAATCCCCCCCTTTTTTTTTTTTTTTTTTTTTATAGTGTGAAAGAGTTTGCAATCATTTTTCTCTGTGAGATTTATTAGCTCACAAATTTTCCATTTCTTTGCCACCTCAGTAAGAAGAAAATCACAAATGGTTGTTCTCCAAGGAATCTGGGGGTTGTCGACCAAGACCCACATAAACGCCACTGGCAGAGGAGAACAGAGGCTGTTTCCAGGACTACCCAGGGATGTTCCACACGCTTTTTGTCACCTGACACCTCCTAGGGGCAAGGAAGTCCCCATTTTCCAGCTAAGAGATAGCTGAGTTGTTTTATCTTCTGGTGTTGGCCTCTGTGCCCAAGCCCCCTCTGGCCTGTCCTTCCCCTGGGTCTCCATCCATCTGCCTGAGCTGGACGGAGCCTCAGCCCTTCTAGAAGAGAGGTTGTAACCAAACCACAGGTTAAGTCACTCACCACTTGCAAGTTCCATTAACAAGCGCGAGGTCTGTTGGCTTTTTATTTTAAAGGTAGCTTGTGGGAAGAAGTACAGGCTTCCTGGCTTGAGGGTACCACTTCGCTTTTGGAGCAGAAAGTGTGAACTTTTAAAGGGGGTGGGTCTGGCATGAATGGCATGCAGGGGAGAAACGGAGCAGGTGGGGGTTTGCCCAAATGTGTTTGGTGCCTTATTTACTGGGCAGTCAAGCTAGCACCTTCATGGGCAGAACTAGGTTGTAAACTCTCATGTGGGAGGGAGTTTCAGTCTTCAGAATGGGTGAAACTATCCGGGTAGGAGAGAGTTTCATCACGGGCATACTTTGGGCTGTAAATGGACCGTTGTCTCTCAAGGCAGTCTCCTGATGGGAGTGAGTTCCACTCTGGAGCTTCAAAGCATGTAGTTAGATAAGCTTGCCCTGCAGGGAGTGTCTGGTGAAGGGGAGGTAAAAGGTTATCTTTTCATTCTTTTGTGTGTGTGGCGGGAGAGAGACAAGGTCTTGCTCTGTCTCCCAGGCTGGAGCGCAGTGGTGCGATCTTGGCTCACTGCAACCTTTGCCTCCTGGGTTCAAGCCATTCGGTGCCTCAGCCTCCCCAGTAGCTGGGATTACAGGCATGTGCCACCATGCCTGGCTGATTTTTGTATTTTTAGTAGAGACAGGGTCTCGCCATATTGGCCAGGCTGGCCTCAAACTCCTGGCCTCAAGTGATCCACCTGCCTCGGCCTCCCAAAGTGCTGGGATTACAGGTGTGAGCCATCGTGCCTGGTCAAGTTATAATTGCATTTCTAAAGGGCTAAGTAGGAAATGAGGAACGGGGGGAAACAGAGAAAAGAAGAGGAAAAAAATAATAAATAATAAATAGTAACTCATTCTCTTTTTCTTAGAAAAGTAGGGGTACTCTGTTACTAGGTGAGCAAGTGGGGTTGGTCAATTTCCCTCAAGAGGAAACAGATGCAGAGAGAGAAACTAACAACCTCAAGGCCCAAATGAAGTCAGTAGCAGCAGGTCGGCTTCCCCAAGAGCCCTTCCTTCCTGCTGATGATCAAATACCGCCCTAGTCTTCTTAGGCATCACCCACAGGAAAACAGAGGTGCTCTGGTTCCTGCGTCGGTAAAATGGGCACAGCTCCATCCTCAGAAGACTTATTCCGGGGAGGGATGACATACCTCAGAGGAGACTCCTCACAGGACTCCCAGGTGACTGCGTGTCACCTGGGACACACAGCTGTCTAGGCATCCTGAACAGAATCTGAAATCGTGTGTGGCTTATTCGTGGGGAATCAGAGAAGGGCAAACATGCTTGCCCTCTTAGCAGATGAGCTGTGGTTTGTAATTACAACTTGGGTGTACAAGGGGCAGTGAAAAGCCCAATTTATTTTTCTTTCTTTTTTTTTTTTGAGGAGGAGTCTCACTCTGTCACCCAGGCTGGAGTACAGTGGTACGATCTCAGCTCACTGCAACCTCCACGTCTTGGGTTCAAGTGATTCTCCTGCCTCAGCCTCCTGAGTAGCTGGGATGACAGATGCCTGCCAACACGCCTGGCTAATTTTTGTATTTTTAGTAGAGACAAGGTTTCACCATGTTGGACAGGCTGGTCTTGAACTCCTGACCTCAGGTGATCCACCTGCCTTGGCCTCCCAAAGTGCTGGGACTACAGGCGTGAGCCACCACGCCCAGCGAAAAGCCCCATTTCTAATAAGGTCTGGCAATTAAATAAGTAGCCACAACTCCTTCTGCTATTAAATAATAAAGCCATTGAGTGTTACACAGAAAGAATCACATATTCCGGCTGAGCCTGTTGGCGGCTGTTGGAACCGCCCTAATAAACAATTTCAGGTACAAACAGGTGTTGCAGAGGGAGGTGCAGGAAGTTCCCTGGGGCCTCCCAGCCTAGGCCCCTGGCAGCAGGAGTGGGGGCCTGCTGGTGAGGCCTGACTTCCTGCTGGGCTCTGAGCCCAAAAAGAAGCCAAAGGCAGACCCAGAGAGCAACTGCAAACGTGATGAGATGGTTGATTTGGATGACCTCAGACCCGGGATTCCGGACTGCTGGGTTACAGGGGAGTCACGTCCTCACTTCTCATCTTATGGGTTCACATGGAGTGTTCGCTCCCCAGCGATTTGGGGAAGATAGAAGTGACCCCTTGGAGTATCTTGAAGTAGGGGCTTACAATCAGACAGACACAGAAAAAGGCCCCCACGCCCATTCCTGTTTCCCGCTGCCCCTCACTGAGATACGTGGATGAGACAGGGCGGCATTGCTTGGGGTGGTGGAGAGTCCCAGGTGGGTCTTGCTGGAGGAGCGCCCCAAGGACTCCCTTTGCTGGAAGGCTCCAATCCCTGTTCTGGTACAATGCCGAGGAACGGACACAGGATGATGCTGCACCAGCTGATTCGTCCCTGGGAAGACAACGGGCCCTGCCCTACCTGCCCATGTGCCGGTCTGGCACCAATTTGCCCTGCCAGCTGGCCTGGCGGAAACTGACGCAGCAGGTGACGCCCTCGGTTTTATGGGCTTGGGGCAAAGGTCCTGTGGCCAGCAGAGTGGCTGAGGCAGGTGGGATTTTCCGCAGCTGCCCGGGCTCTCCTTGTCCTAGAAGTCTGACACGTCATCTTCTTGTTTACCTGGTGCCTCCCTGGAACATAACCTGACACATCACAGTCACTCCTTTTGTGTGTTGAAATAATTGTCAAAGGATTGGTAAGGAGCAGATGTGAGCAGAACACGTGCCCTGCACAAGAGAAGCCCACAGTCCCCAGAAACTTAGAATTCTTTTCTTTTTTAAATTTTTTGTTTTGTTTTTGAGATGGAGTCTCGCTCTGTCACCCAGGCTGGAGTGCAGTGGCGCGATCTCAGCTCATTGCAAGCTCCGCCTCCTGGGTTCACCCCATTCTCCTGCCTTAGCCTCCCGAGTAGCTGGGACTACAGGCACCCGCCACCACACTCGGCTAATTTTTTGTATTTTAGTAGAGACGGGGTTTCACATGTTAGCCAGGATGGTCTCGATCTCCTGAGCTTGTAATCTGCCCACCTCGGCCTCCCAAAGCACTGGGGTACAGGTGTGAGCCACCGCACCCGGCCTGTTTTTGTTTTTAAGATAGGGTCTTGCTCTGTCACCTAGGTTGGAGTGCAGTGGTGTGATCATGGCTCACTGCAGCCTTTACTGATGAGGCTCAAGGGATCCTCCCACCTCAGCCGGCCAAGTAGCTGGGACCACAGGCATGTGCCACCATGCCCAGCTAATTTTTAATATTACTATTTTAAAATACATGTAATTGTATTGAGTCTGTCTTCTCGAAGGACAAAGGTTTATTCAGCAACTATTAACTTCAGGGTAGAGCTTGTTCCCCACCTCTGCTCTTCACCCTATTCCCCAACCCCAATCCCACCAGAAAGCAACCCTTAATATAGTCTCACACCTGAGGGGTATCCAGGAGCAATTTGGTCCACACCTCATCTTCACAAAAAGCTTTTAATGTATACTTTGTTGTTTATGTTGAGACAGGATCTTGCTCTGTTGCCTAGGCTAGAGTGCAGTGGTTCAATCATGGCTCACTGCAGCCTTGACCTCTTAGACTCAAGTAATCACAATCCTCCTGCTTCAGCCTCCCGAGTAGCTGGGACTACAGGCGTGCGCCGCCATGCCTGGCTAATTTTTTTTTTTTTTTCTGTAGAGATGGGGCCTTGCTATGTTGCCCAGGGCAGTCTTGAACTCGTGGTCTCAAGTGATCTTCCCACCTCAACCTCCCAAAGTGCAGGGATTACAGGCATGAGCCACCGAGGCGTGCGCCGGGCCTCAAGGTACACTTTTGACATTATTCAGTTTTGATTCTGATACTTAGCAAGGATGCCGGAGCCAGGCTACCTGAGTGTGAACCCTGCTTCTGTCACTTACTAGCTATGTGACCTTGGCCAAGATCCTTATCTTCTCTGTTTCTGTCTCCTCATCCACAAAATGGGAATAGGGATAGATTAAGTCAGTTACCAAAAGCAACGTATTGTATGATTTCATTTATATAAAATGTCCAGAATCAGCTGAATGCAGTGGCTCCTGCCTGTAATCCCAGCATTTTGGGAGACCAAGAAGGGAGGATCACTTGAGGCCAGGAGTTCAAGACTAGCCTGGGCAACATAGCATGACTCTGTCTCTACCAAAAATAAAAATAAAAAAGCAGAGAACAGGCAAATCCATAGAAGCAGGAAGTAGATTAGTGGTTACCGGGGGAATGGATGGGGAATGACAGCTAATGGGTAGAGTTTCTTTTGTGGGTGATAAAAATATTCTAAAATTAGGTAAAGCTTAAAGAGTTATTACTTATAAAGTGCTTACAGCAGTGTCTGACACATTAAAAGTGATCTGCAAGTCATTGTCGAATAAAACTTACCTCGAAAGGAAGGCATGCATACTAATGAGCTTGGAAAAAAATATGTTCATGATACAATTTTAAAATGGTATTTCATTCCCGAATCTCACTGTCCGTTGTGCACTTTTTATAAATCCTGCTGTAATTATTTTGTGCATAGCATCGTTATATAGCTGTATAAATTATGTATATTAAAAGTGTTAATTTGTTAGACTTAAACGTGTTAGGATGTTTTCACCATATTGGGTGGTTTCCGCACCCTCTCCAAAAATGGGAGGTGGCTCAAGGCTCTGGTAGGCAGCTGGTGAGCTGTCCCTGAGTCAGACAGGTTTAGAGGCAACGACAGGTAAGGACTTGGCACAAAAGCATTTGGAAAGACAGCCAATAGTCCGTCATGGTATCTCATCAGTGCCCAGCATGGTAATTGATGTATCATTTGCATTAATGATATACCACACGTCATGATGCAGATAAAGTTGGCTATCATCCAGAATGAGGCACACAGCCTTTGATTGGCAGAGAACTAGGGAGCGTCAAATGACTTTTAACCTACTTGGTCTCTTTATTTGCCTAATGCTAAATTAAAGTCACGCAACCACTACAGGGATTCAAGTCAAGCAAACGTGATCGTAAAGACCCGGGGGAGGGTGTCTTATGGCGAGACCACTGATGTGCTGGCCAGGGGTTAACAGGTGGCTCTCAGCTGGGTGCGGTGGCTCATTCCTGTAATCCCAGCACCTTGGGAGGCTGAGGTGGGAGGATCGCTTGAGCCCAGGAGTTGGAGGGCAGCCTGGGCAACACAGCGAAAACCCATCTCTACAAAAAAAATTAAAACAAAAAAACAAAAAAACAAAAAAAAAAGGCTTAGCCAGGCGTGGTGGTGCAAGACTGTAATCCCAGCTACCTGGGAGGCTGCGGTGGAAGGATTACTGAGGAGGCTGAGGCTGCAGTGAGCTATGGTCACACCATTGCGTACTCCAACCAAGGCGACAGAGCAAGACCCTGTCTCAAAATAATAATAATAATAAATAATAAATAAATAATAGAAAAAAAGAAGACAGGAAAAGACACCAGGTATGCATGTGGCCAGAGGAAAGACCATGTGAAGACACAGAGAGAACACAGCCAAATACAAGCCAAGGAGAAAGACCCAGGAAAAACCAACCTGGTCAACGCTTTGATCTTGGACTTCCAGCCCCTAGAGCTAGGGGACAATACATTTCTGTTGTGTAAGCTGCCCAGTCTATGGTATTTTTTTATGGCAGTCCATGTAAACTAATACACTCAGAGAGCAGTTTGTCCTTAGAATAGGCTGGGAGGGTTGCCTAGGCTTCTTGTGCTGGAGATGCCCATGTATCAGAGGCATAAATAGAAACGTATCAAAGAACACATGGGCCCCCTGTCATTTGGGCAGTGCACCCGGTAACTAAAATCCATGCATCCACTGTCTGTTTTTTTTTTTAAAGCCTTTTTTAAAAATTAAATTTAATTTTATTTTTAGGCTGGGCATGGTGACTCAAGCCTGTAATCCCAGCACTTTGGGAAGTCAAGGAGGGCAGATCACGAGGTCACGAGTTTGAGACCTGCTGGACCAATATGGTGAAACCCCGTCTCTACTAAAAATACAAAAATTAGCCAGGTGTGGTGGTGCATGCCTGTAATCCCAGCTACCAGGGAGGCTGAAGCAGAAGAATTGCTGGAACCTGGGAGGTGGAGGTTGCGGTGAGCTGAGATTGTGCCATTGCACTCCAGTCTGGGCGACAGAGCAAGACTCCGTCTCAAAAAAAAAAAAGCATTTTTTTTTGTTTGCTTGTTTTTTGTTTTTTTAAACAGAGACAGGGTCTCCCTATGTTGCTAGACGGAATTGAACTCCTGGGCTCAAGTGATCTCCCACTTTGGTCTCCCAAGGCACTGAGGCCAGGAGTTCCAGACCAGCCTGGGCAATATAGTCAGATTCCCATCTCTACAAAAGAAATTTAAAAATGAGCTGGGCATGGTGAGGCATACCTGTGCCCCAGCTACTCAGGAAGCTGAGGTGGGAGGATCACTTGATCCCAGGAGTTTGAGGCTGCAGCGAGCTATGATCATGCCCCTGCGCTCCAGCCTGGGCAACAGAATGAGACTCTGTTTCAAAAAATAATAATAATAATAAAAGTAAATAACAAAACAATTTTAAAAATGACTTTCTGGGGAAAAAGAGCCCCGATTAACAGTGTTTGCCAATTAAATACTCATATCATGGCTTATTCAAGCTATAAACGTGATGTCACTGAACTTGAAGGTGAGAAGAGGTACATAATTCCCACCATAAAAAAAAAAAAAAAAAAAAAAGGTGGGCTGGGCACAGTGGCTCATGCCTGTAATTCCAGCACTTTGGGAGAGGCGGGCAGATCACCTGAGGTCAGGAGTTCGAGACCAGCCTGACAAATATGATGAAACCCTATCTCTACTAAAAATACAAAAATTAGCTGGGCGTGATGGCATGCACCTGTAATCCCAGTTACTCGGGAGACTGAGACAGGAGAATCGCTTGAACCCGGGAGGGGGAGGTTGCAGCAAGCCAAAATTGCACCACAGCACTCTAGCCTGGGCGACAAGAATGAAACTCCATCTCAAAAA
>NW_012103031.1:3571897-3583630 GCF_000951045.1 Mandrillus leucophaeus | reverse complement strand
CTCGTGATCCACCCGTCTCGGCCTCCCAAAGTGCTGGGATTACAGGCTTGAGCCACCGCGCCCGGCCTATAGGGTTTTCATAGATGTGCTTTACTATGTTAAAGAAGTTATCTTCCATACCTATTTTGTTGACTGTTTTTATCATCAAAGGGATTTTTGTTATATGCTTTTTCCATGCTTATTGAGATGATCATGTGTTTTTTGTCCTTTATTCTACTAATGTGGTATATGTTGACATTGATAGATTTTCATATGTTAAACCAAGTTTGCATTCATGGGATAAATCTCACTTGGTCATGGTGTATAATTCTTTTTATATGCTTTTAGATCCTGTTTCCAAGTGTATTGTTAAGGATGTCTGCATCTATATCCATAAGGGATATCAGTAAATAGTTTTCTTGGGCAATGTTGGCTTCATAGAATGACACAGGATTCCTTTTCCATTATTTGGAAAAGTTTGTAAAGGACTGGTGTCATTCCTTTCTATTAATATATGTTTTGTAGTATTCAGTAATAAAGCTGTCTGGGCCTGGGATTTTCTTTGTGGAAAATGTTATGATTACTAGTTCTGTCTCTACTATTTATAGGTTTATTCAGACTTTCTATTTCTTTTTAAGTCAGTTTCAGTAGTTGTGTCTTTCTAGGAATTTGTCTATTTCATTTAGGTTACCTAATTTGTTGGCATATAGTTGTTAATAATATTTCCTTATAATAATTTTTTATTTCTGTAAGTTTGGTAGTGGTATCCTGTATTTCATTTCTGAGTAATTTGAGGTTTATCTCCTTTTTTTCTTGGTCAGTCTAGCTAAAAGTTTCATTTTTGTCAATCATTTCAAAGGATAAACATTTGGTCTTGTTGTCTTTTCTCTATTACTTCATTTATTTCTGCTTTAATCTTATTTCCTCCTTCTCCTAGCTGTTGGTTTAGTTTCATCTTCTTTTCCTAGTTTCTTTTTTGATTTGTTTGTTTTTGAGATGGGATCTCACATTGCCCAGGCTGGTCTTGAACTTCTGGGCTCAAGTGATCCTCTTGCCTCAGCCTGCCAAGTAGCTTGGATTACAAGCTATAGGTGCATACTACCACACCTGGCTCCATATTTTTCTAGTTTCTTAGGTGTAACACTAGGTTATTAATTTGAGATCTTTCTTCTTTTATAATTTAGGTGATTAAAGCTATACATTTCTCTGTAAGCTTTACATCCTACAAATTTTTGTATGTTGTGTTTTCATTTTCATTTATCTCAAATTATTTCCTAATTTCCTTTGTGATTCTTTCCTTCCTTCCTTCCTTCCTCCCTCCCTCTATAAGAGACAGGCACTCCAGCCCGGGCTACAGAGCAAGACTCCGTCTCAAAAAAAAAAGAAAAAAAAAAAAAAAAAGTCAGTAACCTTAAGAGCATAGGTAACATAATTAGTCCTCAATAACTTCTAAGCATTTATTATCTTTGTTTTTTAAATAACAACTTTATTGAGAGATAATTCAGACTGTAAAATTCACCCCTTGACAGAGGTGAATTTTGTAGTGTAGTCACCAAATTGTGCAACCATCACCATCATTTAACTTTAGAATATTTTCACCACTCTAAAGCAGACCAAACCCCTATGGTGAAACCCCGTCTCTACTAAAAATATAAAAATTAGGTGGGTGTGGTGGCGGGCGCCTGTAATCCCAGCTATTCAGGAGGCTGAGGCAGGAGAATCGCTTGAACCCAGGAGGCGGAGGTTGCAGTGAGCCAAGATCGTACTACTGCACTCCAGCCTGGGCAACAGAGTGAGACTGTCTCAAAAAAAGAAAAAAAAAATCCTTTGCCCACAAGTCTTTAATCAGATACATGGTTTGAAAACATTCTGTGTGTTGCATTTTCACTTGTGGTCTTTCAAATACAGAAGTCTTTAATTTTGATGAAGGCTAATTTTGATGAAGTCCAATCATTTTCTTTTGTTTGAGCTTTTGATGTGCTTTCTACAAAAACATTGCTTAATGTAAGGTGATGAAGATGTATACCTAGGTTTTCTCCTAAGAGATTTATTATTTTAGCGCTTACACTTAGGACATTTTGAGTTAATTTTTTAAACTGCTTCTTGCAGAGCAGGGCTAACCCATAAGCAGTGTGCCTAGAATAGCTGAGTTAATTTTTTATATGATGTAAAGTAGGAATTCATCTCCATTCTTCCATGTGAATTGTCCCAGCACTATTTATTGAAAAACTATTATTTCTATTAAATTGTCTTGACAACCTTGCATAAAATGAATTGACAGTAAATGTGAGGGTTTATTTCTGGACTCTCAATTTTATTCCATTGATATCTATGTCTATTGTAACTCTTCTTATGCAGTACCACACTGTTTTCATTACTGTAGCTTTGTAGTAAGTTTTGAAATCAGACCGTGTGAGTCCTCCAACTTTGTTATTTTTCAATATTGTTTTGTCCATAGTGGATCTTTTGGAATTCAAAATGAATTTTAGAATCAGGTTCTCAATCTCTGCCAAAAAGGCAGCTTTTTGGGGATTTTGATAGGATTTTAATAGGAACTGCATTCAATCTGTAAATCAGTTTGGGAGTATTGCTGTCTTAACAACATTACATCTTCTAATCCATGTGATGTCTTTCCATTTATTTAGATCTTTAATTACTTCCAGTAATGTTTTGTAGTGTTCAGAGTATAAATTATTCCTAAGTATTTTGTTAAATGTGTTCCTAAATACTTAATTCTTTGACACTATTGTAAATGAATTGTCTTAATTTCTTTTGTGATTTCTCATTGCAAGTATACAGACACAATTGATTTTGTATTGAGCTGTATCTTCCAACCTTGTTGAACTCATTTCTTAGTTCAAATAGTATTTTAATGGAGTCCTTAGGATTTTCTACATACAAAAGGATGTTGTTATCTGTCAATAGAGATAGTCTTATTTTTTTCTTTTATGTCTGAATACCTTTCATTTTTTTTCATAACTAATTGCCTGGCTATAATCTCCAATATAATATGAAATAGAAGCAACAAGAGTAGACATCCTTGTCTTGTTCCTGATCTTGGGAGGAAACATTCAGTCATATAGCAATTAGGATGTTTGCTATAGGGTTTTCTTTTTTTTTTTTTTTTGAGACGGAGTCTCACTCTGTCGCCTGGGCTGGAGTGCAGTGGCCGGATCTGAGCTCACTGCAAGCTCCGCCTCCTGGGTTCACGCCATTCTCCTGCCTCAGCCTCCTGTGTATCCGGGACTACAGGCGCCCCCCAGCTAGTTTTTTGTATTTTTTAGTAGAGACGGGGTTTCACCGTGTTAGCCAGGATGGTCTCGATCTCCTGACCTCGTGATCCACCCGTCTCGGCCTCCCAAAGTGCTGGGATTACAGGCTTGAGCCACCGCGCCCGGCCTATAGGGTTTTCATAGATGTGCTTTACTATGTTAAAGAAGTTATCTTCCATACCTATTTTGTTGACTGTTTTTATCATCAAAGGGATTTTTGTTATATGCTTTTTCCATGCTTATTGAGATGATCATGTGTTTTTTGTCCTTTATTCTACTAATGTGGTATATGTTGACATTGATAGATTTTCATATGTTAAACCAAGTTTGCATTCATGGGATAAATCTCACTTGGTCATGGTGTATAATTCTTTTTATATGCTTTTAGATCCTGTTTCCAAGTGTATTGTTAAGGATGTCTGCATCTATATCCATAAGGGATATCAGTAAATAGTTTTCTTGGGCAATGTTGGCTTCATAGAATGACACAGGATTCCTTTTCCATTATTTGGAAAAGTTTGTAAAGGACTGGTGTCATTCCTTTCTATTAATATATGTTTTGTAGTATTCAGTAATAAAGCTGTCTGGGCCTGGGATTTTCTTTGTGGAAAATGTTATGATTACTAGTTCTGTCTCTACTATTTATAGGTTTATTCAGACTTTCTATTTCTTTTTAAGTCAGTTTCAGTAGTTGTGTCTTTCTAGGAATTTGTCTATTTCATTTAGGTTACCTAATTTGTTGGCATATAGTTGTTAATAATATTTCCTTATAATAATTTTTTATTTCTGTAAGTTTGGTAGTGGTATCCTGTATTTCATTTCTGAGTAATTTGAGGTTTATCTCCTTTTTTTCTTGGTCAGTCTAGCTAAAAGTTTCATTTTTGTCAATCATTTCAAAGGATAAACATTTGGTCTTGTTGTCTTTTCTCTATTACTTCATTTATTTCTGCTTTAATCTTATTTCCTCCTTCTCCTAGCTGTTGGTTTAGTTTCATCTTCTTTTCCTAGTTTCTTTTTTGATTTGTTTGTTTTTGAGATGGGATCTCACATTGCCCAGGCTGGTCTTGAACTTCTGGGCTCAAGTGATCCTCTTGCCTCAGCCTGCCAAGTAGCTTGGATTACAAGCTATAGGTGCATACTACCACACCTGGCTCCATATTTTTCTAGTTTCTTAGGTGTAACACTAGGTTATTAATTTGAGATCTTTCTTCTTTTATAATTTAGGTGATTAAAGCTATACATTTCTCTGTAAGCTTTACATCCTACAAATTTTTGTATGTTGTGTTTTCATTTTCATTTATCTCAAATTATTTCCTAATTTCCTTTGTGATTCTTTCCTTCCTTCCTTCCTTCCTCCCTCCCTCTCTTTTTTCTTTCTCTCTCCTTCCCTCCCTCCCTCCCTCTCTCTCTCTCTTTTCTTTCTTTTCTTCCTTCCTTCCTTCCTTCCTTCCTTCCTTCTCTCTCTTTCTTTCTTTTTGCAACCTCCACCTCCCAGGTTCAAGTGATTCTCCTGCCTCAGCTTCCCAACTAGCTGGGATTACAGGCGCCTACTACCGTGCCTGGGTAATTTTTGTATTTTTACTAGAGATGGGGTTTCACCATGTTGGCCAGGTTGGTCTCGAACTCCTGACCTCATGATCCGCCCACCTCAGCCTCTCAAAGTGCTGGAATAAGAGGTGTGAGCCACCACACTCCACCCCTTTGTGAGTTCTTGACTCGTTATGTAAGAGTGTGTTGCTTAATTTCCGCATATTTGTGAATTCCCCAAATTTCCTTTTATTATTGATTTCTAATTTCATTCTACTCTTGTCGGAGAACACATACTTTATTAGATTTTAATCCTTCTAAATTTATTGAGCCTTTAAAAGTGGCCCCAAATATGGTCTATTCTGAAGAATGTTCCATATGCATTTGAGAAGAATATATATTCTTCTGTTCTTGAATGGAGTGTATTATAGATGTCTGTTGGTCTAGCTGATTTATGGTGTTGTTCAAGTCTGCTATGTCCTTGCTTTCTACCCAGTTGTTCTCTCTATTACCAAAAAGTGGGGTATTGAAGTCTAAAGGATTATTTTTGAATTGTATATTTCTTTCTTCAATTCTGTCAGTTTTTGCTTCATGTATTTTGAAACCGTGTAGTTAGGTGCATGTTTCTACATAACTGCAATATCTTCTTGATAGATTGACCATCATTATAAAATGTCCTTCTTTTTCTTGTTGTTGTTTCAAGTTCTATTGTCTGATATTAGTATAGCCACTCCACCTCTCTTTTCGATGCTTTTTGCCTGGTTTTCTTTTATCTCACTTTAAATTTATTTTCCTTTGAATCTAAAATGTGTCTCTAGTTGACAGCATATAGTTGAATGATGTTTTCCTACTCATTCTGCCAATCTCTACCTTTTGATTAGAGGGACAAGTCCATTTCCATCTAATGTAATTATCAATAAGATAGGATGAAGATGATGATGATAATTTATAAATTTTTTTAAAGTAAGATTCTCACTCTGTCACTCAGGCTGGAGTGCAGTTGTGCAATTATAGCTCATTGCAGCCTCAAACTCCTGGACTCAAACAATCCTTTCACCTCAGCCTTCTGAGAAGCTAGGATTACATTTACATGCTACCACACCCAGCTAATTTAAACAATTTTTGTAGAGATGGAGCCTCACTATGTTGTCCAGGGTGATCTCAAACTCTGGGCTCAAGTGATCCTCCTGCCTTGGCCTCCCAGATCCCTAGGAGTACAGGTGTGAGTCACTGTGCTGGTCATCAGCAAAATAGGATTATGTCTGTCATTTTGCTATGTGTTTTCTATATGTCTTATGTGCTTTTTATTCCTCTATTCCTCCATTACTGCCCACTTTTGTGTAAAGTAGATATTTTCTAGTATACAATTTTAATTCACTTGTTACTTATTTTTAAATATATTTTTTGAGTTTTCCTAGTGGTTGTCCTGGAGATTACAATTAACATAATACCCTAAACAAGCTAGATATGATTAATACTAGCTTAATTTCAATAGTATTTAAAACTTTGCTCCAGTGCAGCTCTCTTCCCACATCCGTCTTTTGTGCTATTATTGTCATACAAATTACATCTTTATACATTACAAGTCCCTCTGCCAGTTTTATAATTGTTGCTTTATGTAGTAGTCTTTTAAATCAGATAGGAGAAAAGAGTTATAAATATATAAAGAATATTTATATTCTTATATTTAGTGATATAGTTTCCTTCTCGTGTTTTTTATTTCTTTATGTGAATTCAAGTTTCTGAATCGTGACTTTTTATTTCTGCTTAAAGGACTCCCTTTAGTATCTCTTGTAGTAAAAGTTATTAGCAACAATTTCACTCTGTTTTTGTGTATTTGAAAATGTCTTGATATTTATTTTATTTTTCAAGTTTTACTGGACATACAATTCTTGTTCGACAGTCTTTGTCTTCCAGCTCTTTAACATGTCAGTACTTTGAATTTGTTGTCCCACAGCCTTCTGGCCTCCATGGTTTCTGACGAAAAGTCAGCTGTTAATCTCATTGTGGAACTTCTATACATAATGAGGTTCTTTTTCATGTTGCTTTCTAGATTTTCTCTTTGTTTTTGTCTTTGAACAGTTGACTATGATGTGCCCATATGTAGATCTCTTTAAGTTAATCCTACTTGGAGTTATTTGAGCTTGGATGTGTAGCCCAACACTTATGACATTTGGGCGATTTTTGCCCATTACTTCTTCAAATGTACACATTTTTTCCCTTTCTTTCTATTCTCTCCTTCTGGGATTCCCCCACTTCATGTATTTTGGTATGCTCAATGGCATCCCACAGAGCTTTGAGGCTTTGTCATTTTTTTTTTCTTTTAAAATAACCTTTTGGGCTGGATGTGGTGGCTTATGCCTGTAATCCCAGCACTTTGGGAGGCTGAGACAGGTGGATCACAAGGTCAGGAATTCAAAACCAGTTTGGCCAAGATGGTGAAACCCTGTCTCTACTAAAAATACAAACATTAGCTGGGCACAGTGGCAGGTGCCTGTAATCTCAGCTACTCAGGAGGCTGAAGCAGGAGAATTGCTTGAACTTGGGCTTCAGAGGTTGCGGTGAGCCAAGCCAAGATCATGCCACTGCACTCCAACCTGGGTGAAAGAGTGAGACTCCATCTCAAAAACAATAATAAATAAAAATAAGTTTTTGATAGTTTCAGATTTATAGAAAGGTATGAAGCTAGTACAGAGAATTCCTATATACCCCACACCCAATTTTTCCTGTTATTACTTTACATTAATGTGGTATATTTGTTATCATTAATGAATAGCTATGGATATATTATTCTAACTAAAGCCCATATCTTATTCAGGTTTCCCTAGTTTTCATCTAACGTCATTTTTCTGTTTCAAGATCCTATTTTGGATACCACATTATATTTAGTTATCATGTCTCCTTAGACTCCTCTTGGCCATGACAATTTCTCAGACTTTCTTTGTTTCTCATGACCCTGACATTAAAAAAAATTTTTTTTTAAATAACCAAATACTTGCAACAAATGACCTTGGCATTTTTGAAGACTACTGGTCAGGTACTTTGCAGAATGTCCCTTAATTGGGATTTGTCTGATGCAACTAATGTTGTATATTGAGAATGAAGACCACAGTTCATCACATCATATCAAAAATACACAGTATCAACATGACTTAACATTGTTGATGCAGACCTTGATCATCTACCTGAGGCAGAGTTTGTCAGGTTTCTCTACACTTTGGTAAAGCTACTCCCCCTAACCCCAACCATACTTTGTTCATTTTTATTCATTTGGCTTTCTTTCTACTCCTCAGACTGGATGATCTCAATTTGCCTATTTTCAAGTTCATTGATGCTTTCTTCTGTCAGCTCAAATCTGCTATTGAGTCCTTCTAGTGAGTTTTAAATCTCAGTTATTGTACTTTTCAACTCCAGAATTTGTATTTGGTTCTTTTTAAAGTAACTGCTATCTCTTTGTCAATATTCTCTTTTTTTAAGTAGTGGTGTGCACAGGTAATGAACTCCCTTTTTTTGAAGTACAATTCAATAGTTTTAAATATATTTACAGATATGTGGAACCATCATTACAATAAATTTTAGAACATTTTCATTATCCCTCAAAGAAATTCCATACCCATTAGCAGTCATTCCTCATTTCTTCCCCATCCTGTCAGCCCTAGGTAATCACTAATCTATTCCCTTCCCTCTTCAGTGTCTGTCAAACACTAACTTACTTTCTGTCTGTATGGATTTGCCTATGCTAGACATTTCATAAAATTTGAATACAGTATTTAGTCTTTTCCGACTGGCTTTGTTGACTAAGCATGATATATTTAAACTTTACCATGGTGTACCACATATCAGTACTTCATTCGCTTTTTTGTTGGTGACTAATAGTCTATTTTAAGGATATACCATATTTTGCTGATCCATTCATCAGTTGATGGACATCTGGGTTATTCCTACCTTTGGGCTATTATAAATAATTCTGCTATGAACATTTGTGGAAAAGGTTTTATATAGACATACATCTTCAATACTATTAGGTATACACCAGGAATAGAACTGCTGGGTAATATTGTACCTCTGTGTTTAACATTTTAAGGAACTACTATTTTCCAAAGCAGCCATACCATGTTACATTCTCATTTGTAATGCATGAGAGTTCCAACTTTTCTACATTCTCACCAATCTTGTGTCTTATATTTTAAAAATTAGACCTATCTTTTTATAAACTAAAACCATTCTATTGTGCATGAAGTGGCATTGATTTGCATTTTCCTGATGCCTAATGATGTTGAGCATCTTTTCATTTGTTTATTGTTCATCTGTATATCTTCTCTGAAGAAATGTATATTCATACCCTTTTGCCTAGTTCTTAATTGGGCTGCCTGGGTACAGTGGCTCATGCCTGTAATCCTGGCACTTTGGGAGGCTGAGGCAGGTGGATCATTTGAGGTCAGGGGTTCAAGACCAGCCTGGCCAATGTGGCAAAACCCTGTCTCTACCAAAAATACAAAAATTAGCTGAGTGCTGTGGCACACACCTGTAGTCCCAGCCTCTCGGGAGGCTAAGGCAGGAGAATCACTCGAACCCAGAAGGCAGAGGTTGCAGTGAGCCAAGATTGTGCCACTGCACCCCAGCCTGGGTGACAAAGTCAGACTCTGTCTCAAAGAAAAAAAAAGTAATTGGGCTATTTGTCTTCTCGTCACTGAGTTGTTAAGAGTTCTTTTTGTTCTTTTTATTTTTTATTTTTGGTATTTGTTTTATTTGGGAGGTATTTTGTTTGTTTTCTTATTTTTTATTTATTTTATTTTCTGAGATGGGGTTTTGCTATTTGCCCAAGCTGGTCTTAAACTCTCAGGCTCAAGTAATCCTCCTGCCTCAGCCTCCCAAGTAGCTGGAATTATAGGCACGTGCTGCTGTGCCTACTTGTAAGAGTTCTTTCTGTATTCTAGATGCAAGTATCTTATCATATACCTGAATTCACATATTTCCTTTCATTTTGGGGATTATCTTTTTACTTTCTTGGTTGTACTCTTTGAATCACCAAAGTTTTAAATTTTGAAGCCAAATTTATTTTTCTTTGTTTACTTGTGCTTATAGTATCCTATCTCTGAAACAAACCTAATCCAAAGTAATAAGGATCTATGCCTACATTTTCTTGTAATATTTTCATAGTTTTAGCTTTTGCATTAGGTTCTTGATCTATTTTTAGTTAATTTTTGTACATGATGTTAGGTAGGGGCCTATCATCATCATTCTTTAGCATGTGGATATCCACTGTTCTCACAGTATTTTGTAAGAAACTATGCTTTTCCATTGAATTGTCCTACACCCTGGTTGAAAATCAATTGACTGTCAATCTTAAGATTTATTTGTAGACTCATAATTTTATTGTTTGATGTATATATGCCAGTGCCACACTGTTTTGATTACTATAGTTTTGGAATATATTTTGAAGTCAGAAAATGTGAATCCTCCAACTTTGTCTCCTGAACCCTGCCCAAGATTGTTTTGACTGTTCTGGGGCCCTTACATTTCCATATGAATCTTAGGATCAGCTTCTCAGTTTCTGAAAAGAATTCAGATGGAATGGATAGGAAACACATTAGATCTATAGATCAATTTGGAGAGTATTGCCTTAACAATATTGTCTTTTGATCCAGAAACATGGGATGTCTTTCCATTTATTGAGGTCTTCTTTACTGTTTTTCAACCTTTAATTCTTTAGACATATTTATAATAATTATTATTTAATTATAATAATTATAATTTAAAGTCTTTGTCTATTAAGTCCAACTTCTCAGCATCTGATATGATTTGGCTTTGTGTCCCCACTGAAATCTCATCTTGAATTGTACTTCCCATGTGTTGTGGGAGGGACCTGGTGGAGGATAATTGAATTATGGGGGCAGTTTCCCCCATACTGTTCTTGTGGTAGTGAATAAGTCTCACAAGATCTGATGGTTTTATTGGGGTGGTTCCGCTTTTGTGCCTTCCTCATTCCCTCTTTGCCTGCTGCCATCCATGTAAGATAGGATTTGCTCCTCCTTGCCTTCTGCCATGATTGTGAGGCTTCCCCAGCCACACGGAACCGTAAGTCCAATTAAATCTCTTTCTTTCTTTCTTTTTCTTTCTTTCTTTCTTTTTTTTTTTTTTTTTTTTTGAGACAGACTCTTGCTCTGTTGCCCAGGCTGGAGTGCAGTGGCGCCATCTCGGTTCACTGCAAGCTCTACCTCCTGGGTTCAGTAGCTGGGACTACAGGCGCCTGCCACCATGCCTGGTTAAATTTGTTTTTGTATTTTTAGTAGATATGGGGTTTCACTGTGTTAGCCAGGATGGTCTCCTTGATCTCCTGACCTCATGATTCGCCCGCCTCAGCCTCCCAAAGGGCTGGGATTACAGGCAGAACCACCGCGCCAGGCCATTAAATCTCTTTCTTTTGTAAATTGCCCAGTCTCCGTGGGTATCTCTTTACGAGCAGCATGAAAATGGACTAATACAGAATCCTCAGGAAAAGTTTCTGTTGTCTAATTTTTCATCCTGTGTATGAAGCATGTTTTCTTGTTTCTTTTTCTGTCTTGTAACCATGTTTTGAAAACTGGACATTGAAAATTGCATAATGTGGTAACTGGAAATCAGTTTTCCCTGATATTCCCCTTCCCCAGGGTTTGCATTGTTGTTGCTGTTTGTTATTGCTGCTGCTGCCATCATTCATTTTTAAAGGGGCTTTCCTGGTCTAATTCTGCATTTTGAAAAATTTGTGAATGGCTACCAAAGTCTCTGTTTCGTTAGCTTAGTGGTCAGCTAATGACTACAGAGATTTCCTTAAATTCTTTTTTTTTTCTTTGATATAGAGTTTTGCTCTCGTTGCCCAGGCTGCATTGCAATGGTATGATCTTGGCTCACTGCAACCTCCGCCTCCTGGGTCCAAGTAATTCTCCTGCCTCAGCCTCCCAAGCAGCTGGGATTA
>NW_012103031.1:3569322-3571847 GCF_000951045.1 Mandrillus leucophaeus | reverse complement strand
TTTGATATAGAGTTTTGCTCTCGTTGCCCAGGCTGCATTGCAATGGTATGATCTTGGCTCACTGCAACCTCCGCCTCCTGGGTCCAAGTGATTTTCCTGCCTCAGCCTCCCGAGTAGCTGGGATTATAGGCGCGTGCCACCATGCCCAGCTAATATTTATGTTTTTAGTAGAGATGGGTTTTGACCATGTTGGACAGGCTGGTCTCAAACTCCTGACCTCTGGTGGTCTGCCCATCTTGGCCTCCCAAAGTGCTGGGATTACAGGCGTGTGCCACTGCACCTGTCCTTCTTAAATTCTTTGAGCCAATAAGTCTCCCTGGTTTTGCTAAGCGTCTCTGTGTGTTGGAGCATGCATTTGATGCTCTGGCAGTTTAAAATTCTCCCCTAGTCCTCACTTTCTGCTTGCACAGCCTCATGATCAGCAAGGAATGAGAAACGAGGGCCTTCTCATGTATTTCTTAGCCACGTTCATAGCCTTGTACATGCACATGGCTTTCTAGATTTCCAAGAGTATGGTGGATCTTTTCAAAGCTCCCACTGACATATTATTCCCTAGAGTTTTAAGTTTCTCATCAGCCAACTGGTATCACTGGCTCAGGCAATTGCAATGTTAAACAGTTGTCACTGATTATTTTCAACAAACAGGATAGGACTGTTTGCACTGAGGCATTTCCGAGTCATATAAAATGAAGAAAAGCCCTGAAAATAGTGCCTTTCCAGGAAGTGGCCAGACAGCTCAGATAGTCACAGTTCTTTGGGGATACAGGTTTTGGGGGTGCTCCAAACCTATTCTGCCCCATCTGGTAGCTGCTAGGCTGCTTATTTCCACAGTTCCCATGGTCGTGAAGCTGCTGGTTTTCAAGGCTATCACAGAGGTGGGGAGAGAAGAATGGAAATAGGGCAAGTAAAAATTCCATGAAGCTCATTGTTCTTATGAGATTCGGCCATTTTTCTTTTCTTAAGGAACAGGGTTTCACTATGTAGCACAGGCTGGAGTGCAGTGGTGCAATCACAGTTCATGCAGCCTCAAATTTCTGGGCTCAAGCAATCCTCCCACCTGAGCCTGCCGAAGTGCTGGGACTACAGGCATGTGCCACTGTGCCTGGCTAATTATTTATTTTTAGTAGAGATGGGGGTCTCACTCTGTTGCCCAGGCTGATCTCAAACTCCCAGGCTCAGGTGATCCTCTGACCTTGGCCTCCCAAAGTGTTGGTATTACAGGTGTGAGCCACCACACCTGGCCTCAGCCATTTTTCTTTAACAAATTGACTCATGATATTGCAAACCTTTGGCAAATTCCTAGAGTTCTGAAGAAGTTTATGTGGACAATTTTGCCAGGGTTCTTCTTGCCTTCCATTCTTCAACTATCAGTCCACTCTTGCATTGCTATAAGGAAATACCCAAGATTGGGTAATGTATAAAGAAAGGAGGTTTAATTGGTATGTGATTCTGCAAGTTGTACAGGAAGCATGATGCTGGAATCCGCTTGGCTTGCTTCAGAAAACTTACTATGATAGCAGTAGGCAAAGGGGGAGCGAGGCATCTCACATGGTGGGAGCAGTAGCGAGAGAGAGAGAGAGAGAGGGAGGAGGTGCTACACACTTTTTAAACAACTAGATCTCGTCAAAGCTCACTCACCATCACAAGAATGGCACCAAGAGGATGGTGCTGAACCATTCATGAGAAACCTCTCCCATGATCTGATCACCTCCTACCAGGCCCCACCTCCAACACTGGGGATTACATCTCCACACATGAGTCTGGGTGGGGACACAAATCCAAATCATATCAAAATGCTTCCCTCATGACCTTTGTTTTTAATATAATTTAATTATGCGTTTACATAATTTATTTATTTATTTATTTTTGAGATGGAGTCTCACTCTGTTGTCCAGGCTGGAGTGCAACGGCGTGATCTCAGCTCACTGCAACCTCCGCCTCCTGGGTTCAAGTGATTCTCCTGCCTCTGCCTCCTGAGTAGCTGGGATTACAGGAGTCTGCCACCATGCCTGGCTAATTTTTGTATTCTTAGTAGAAATGGGGTTTCACCATTTTGGCCTGGCTGGCCTTGAACTCCTGACCTCAAGGGATCCACCCATCTAGGCCTCCCAAAGTGCTGGGATTACAGGCGTAAGCCACTGCCTATAACTTAAATTTTAACAATGGCTGTGTTGAACAACCAGTGTGCAAAATTCCTGAACATTGAACAATTGGCTTTCATGAGTGGGCACCAGCAGCTCCAGGACCCCACCAACAGGGCCTCCCGGGTGCCCCATTTGATCCAGCTGAGCTCTGTGAACCTTTAGAGTATCTGCTAGGTGCCAGAGCTCCAGAAGTGCTCATCCTATACTAAGCTGACTCCACATCCTTCAGCATCCAGGCCTCAACCAGAGCTTGTTGGCAGGACAGACACTCGCAGGAGGGTCTTCCAAGTGATGGCTTGGCATGAAGGAAAACTTGAAAGAGGCTGGGCCCTTGCAAGAATGGCTGTAAAGGGCTGGGCGTGGTGGCTCATGCCTGTAATC
>NW_012103031.1:3566388-3567967 GCF_000951045.1 Mandrillus leucophaeus | reverse complement strand
AAAAAAAAAAAAAAAAGAAAAAGAAAAAGAAGTAGGAGTACAACAGGGTGGTTGTGTCTCTTTCCTAGACCTTTGCCTTCCTTATTGATTCCACAAAGAATCAGCAGAAAGCCGTGAACTATTTTTTTTAAGACAGAGTCTTGCTGTGTTGCCCAGGCTGGAGTGCAGTAGTGCGATCTCAGGTCACTGCAACCTCCACCTCCTGGGTTCGAGCAATTCTCCTGCCTCAGCCTCCCAAGCAGCTGGGATTACAGGTGCGCGCCACCATGCCCAGCTAATATTTTTTGTATTTTTAGTAGAGACGGGGTTTAACCATGTTGGTCAGGCTGGTCTCGAACTCCTGGCCTTAAGTGATTCACCCACCTCGGCCTCCCAAAGTGCTGAGATTACAGGCGTGAGCCACCATGCCCGGCCAAGCCATGGACTTTTAAATTCAATGTTTCTCGTTCCAGCTGTTTGTCTTATTAGATATTTATTGGCGTGCTTCAATCATCCAACAAATATTCCCTGGGCATCATCTGTGTGCCCAGTGCTGTGTTAACATCACCGACAGCTGTCATTTAGGATGGACATTTGGGGAGTTCGGAGAATTGGGGAGGTTACCCTGTTGCCAGGTGGCAAAGTCCCATCTGATAAGATTGAAATCAGCTCCTCTCATGCACACACTGAACCACAGCGCCTCTCCAGAAAAGCTTGGCATTTTCCCAACCCCCATGTCTCTGACCACTATATTACTTGTGTTTGGAGAGTGCTTTCTCTATCCTCTGTGCAGGACTGTGTTCTCACCTCAACTGTTGGTGGGGAGAAGGCCACCCCTGGGAGCTGCTCTGCCCTGGTACCTGGGACCAGGACTATGCACCATTGCTTTAGAGAACACCTGCTCCAACCCAGGTCCTGCACCAGGGATTTCCCCCCAGCTGAATCAGGGAGCTTACAACCACGGGTCAATAGGACACAGCAGCTGGGATAGCAGTCCATACAGGGCCAGGGCGGGGCATTAAGGAGATGACAGTCATTTCTCCTAGAGAGTCATGGATGAAGTCATATGTCAGTTGAGTCTCGACAGATGAAAGGAAGAGTGTGTGCCAGGTGGACAAGAGGCAACAGCTTGAGCTCAGGAGGTGAGTCAGTGGGTGACGCTGGGAGAGGCATTCTCTTCTTGATCAATTCAAGTGAAAAACCCAAAGCTGTTGGATGGCTGAGAGGATGTGTAGGTCAACTTAAGGAGAAGAGCCTAAAACAGCTCTGACAAGTAAAAAAAAAAAAAAAGGCAGAAGACAGGCCTATTTTTTCATGTTATAAAACACTTAGAAAAAAAATATCAGGATGATTGTCATGGTTTTCTTTACATTTTCCTGTATTTTTCAATTTAAAATAATTGTTGGTGTTACCTGCTGCCCACGCACTCTTCCGTCTGCAGGGGGCGCACCGGCCGCCACCGCTCACTCCTTCAGGATGATGGGCGGGGCCTCCTGGGCCGGTGTGGACTGACGAGTGGCTGGCCGCCCTGTCCATCTCGACGTCCCGCCCCCGCGCTACGTCACATGACGCAGCCCATCATGGCGGCGGGAGCGCGGCT
>NW_012103031.1:3558542-3565298 GCF_000951045.1 Mandrillus leucophaeus | reverse complement strand
CCCGCATTTTCTCAACATCGTTTTTATTTGGGGTTTATTTTCCTAAATAAAACTTCAACCCAAGAAGACATCCAAAGTTGTGTCATTTTTCTAAAAAGGAAAAAAAAAAATGTAGGCTAACTTGGCATTATTGCCTGCCGCCATTATCTTTGAAATGGGGAAAGATTGAACTTTCATACATTCGTAGAATATTAGAGTTAGAAGAGACCTTAAAGAAAATTTAGACTAATTTCTTCGTTATGTAGTAGGAAATACTGGGGGTGTTGGGTCAAATGACCTACCCAAGGTGACACAGCTTTATTGTAGGCAGAGTCCCAAACCCAGGTCTTAGATACCTCTAGTTGTATGATTTTTTTTCCCATTTCATTTCAAGTCTTATAACTGTTTTGGAATACTCTTGAGGTCAAGAGTTATTTTGGAATAATGTTAATTGGGTACAGAATGTGGATGTACTGTCTCCAGTAAAGACATATTTTTCAAACAAATCTGCGATGAAAGCTACATGTAATTGCTTCCAGAGCTACATCAGGGTTTGTCATTGAGTGCCCTTTAGTTGAACGTTAAATGTCCTCATTGTACCGTATAATGTAGCACTAAATTTCTGTCACTGCCTTAGATCAAATACTTGTGAGGTGAATTCCGTTTTCTGGTCTGATAGAGAAGAAGAGTGAATGTTATCAGATGTGTATAGGCAACACCGGTAAGAGTCACAGAAGGTACCTGGGAAATAATGAAAGATTATGTGGAAGGATGATAATGTTGATATTTAAAGATACTGAAAATTAGCACTAGTATAGGGTTGTAGGTAAAGAGTATGTGATGGGGATTCAAGAGAAGTTTCCAGATGACTTTACGCTTAATTGGATTTTTTATATTTTGAAATATCGATTCTTTGTAGGAACCTATGTCTTCCGATACACTTTTGTTTTTGTTTTTGTTTTTGTTTTTTTGAGACGGAGTCTTGCTCTGTCGCCCAGGCTGGAGTGCATCCGCACGATCTTGGCTGACTGCAACCTCAACCTCCTGGGTTCAAGCAATTCTCTGCCTCAGCCTCCCGTGTAGCTGGGACTACAGGCCCCTGCCACTACGCCTGGCTAAGTTTTGTATTTTTAGTAGATACGGGGTTTCACCATCTTGGCCAGGCTGGTCTTGAACTCCTGACCTCGTGATTCACCTGCCTTGGCCTCCCAAAGTGCTGGGATTACAGGCGTGAGCCTGGCCGCCTGTACACTTCTTACATGGTTTTTATTCCATTCTTTTACAATTCTATGGTGTCATGAATTATAAAAAACCGAGTATTGTTGGAGTGTTGTAGAACAAAGCAATCAGAAAAGTTAATCTGTAAATAGAGGTATCAAATCTTGACATAGATAAAGCGTAAGGAAATATTTGGTAATATGTAGCAACTTTTGCTACGAATTTTCCTTTCGTATTCTGATCTTTGTAGGATAGGTGTATATGTTTTGATGTGTTGCATATGAATAGTGGGTACCTAGGGTTAAAGTCTGTGGAAAAGATGCACAGTCAGACTGGGCGCAGTGGATCACGCCTGTAATCCTAGCACTTTGGGAGGCCGAGGTGGGTGGATTGCTTGAAGTCAGGAGTTCGGGACCAGCCTGACCAACATGGTGAAACTCCCTCTCTACTAAAAATACAAAAATTAGCCAGGCGTGGTGGCAGGAGCCTGTAATCCCAACTATTTGGGAGGCTGAGGCAGTAAAATTGCTTGCACCCAGGGAGCGGAGCTTACAGTGAGCCGAGATCGCACCACTGCCCTCTAGCCTGGGCAACAGAGTGAGACTCCGTCTCAAAAAAAAAAAAAAAAAAAAAAAAGAAAGAAAGAAAGAAAAATGCACAATCAGTCGTAGATTCAGGGCCTTGTCTCCCCATCCAAAAGAGTTTATTGATCCTCGTTAACTGAGGTGTGTTCTTGATCAAGATTTTAAAAAAACCTTGGAGCTAATCCTGACCAGTGAGCTCGCTGGTTAAAAAAGAGGAATCCCACTTGACCATGTATGGTAGATAAAAGAGCAGTTACACGCCGAAAACAGAACTAAAGCTTCTGCTGATCCAGGAACCTGTACTCCTTATGAAGATAGAGCTAGACACTTTCAAATAAGTATAGGCCTATTTTATAGGGTCTTTCACCTGCTTCTTGTTCTTTCTACTTGAGGCCTGATCAGTCTATCTAGCTTAATGGTGCCTTAGAGAAATTACGCAGTTAACTGAAATTCAGCTTTTAAACTGAAGATCATTTATCTATGGTGTCTTCATCATCTGGATTCATTGCTAGGCTCAGAAGTTGAAAAAGGTATTTTCTCATTCAGTCATAATAAAGCTATGTAAATATATGGATTGTACTTGCCCATCAGGCAAGAAGGCATTTCTTGGGTGAACTTTATTTTGGGCCTTTTCTTTGTGCTGGGATGCCCTTATGCCCCCACCCCCGCCCTGACTGGGAGCCTCTTTTCCTAAGAATCTGTGTTTCTGCAAGAGCCCTTGTTGGTTACGTAGACTAAGACTTGCTGGTCCTCTCTAGGAAGCTTTTATGTAAAGGGAGAAAGTTCACTGTTTTCACACCCAGTGAAATTGCCAAACTAAGATTACAGTTCAGTTCTTTTGCCCAGATCATAGTTATCAGATCATTCTTCTCTTAGAAAACATGGACGTGCCTTTTCCAAGATTCTCAAGATTCACATCATAAACGGGAACTACAAGTAAAGAAAGATCTTGTATATGTGAACGAATTTCTCTAAGCTCACACTTTCTTATTAATATTAGGATAGTGGTGAGACAAGGAAACCCAGTTCTGTTGTTCTGCAGCATATTAGGTCACAGAGTACAGAGGAAGCTTTTAGCAGCTCCAAATAAAGGACCTCACGGAAACCCGTGAAGCCAGTGGGACTCAGCTACTGATTAAATGGCAGCTTGTGCAACCGAGCCTCTCGTTTTAGATTAAACAAACAGACTTGTATCTTGAAAAAGATTTTTAAAGTAAAGGAAATACTTTCTAAAGTATGAATTACTGTGTTTAGCAGCCTCTGAGAAAATTATTTTCAACAGGCTTTCTATGCAAATTATTTTAAGATTTATAGCTGTAAGTCTTGAAATTTGACTTTGGTTGGGATTGCTGTAATTACTTTTACTTGGTGATATTTTGGGGTTAACTAAATATGCTCATTTAAACAGTAATAGGAAGTCTGTCCAACAGTTTTGTAGCTGATTAGCACTAAAGTTACCAAATCGTTACAGTTTTGATGATAATCAGTGTGCTGAGTGTTCCTGCGAATACTCTTAAAAATGTAGAGTCCTTGGGCCCTCTCTGGCCCCTGTGTATTGTGTCACTTAGATAATCGCTGTAGATATAATTTTAAAAAGACACTGTTGTGTAAATAAGGGACGTCCAGTGTTCTGAAACAGTAAACAAATGAGTCCTCAAAAAAGTTCTTGTAAATGGACATACAGAAATAATCCAACTTTTTTGTTTGAGGGTAAAATTCATCAACCAATCCTAGTTGGAACACAGTGTTGTAGGAAGAACTTGGGCTTTGTAGTGAGATCTGGGTGTGAAGCCTTGGCTGCCACTGGAATAGCTTAAGGACCCTGGGTTAGTTACTCAACCTCTGGGCTTAGAACTCCATCATTAAAAAGGGTGGTGGTGATAATATTTACCCAAAGGGATGTGAGGGGTCACAGTGGTGTGCCCTCTCACACTGAATTGCTTCTTTGTTTCAGATTTCTTTGTAAATTTGGTTATCATCAAATTGACTAATGGTAGGTGGTAAGGCTTCAAAGCAGGAGCTCAAAGTGGTGGCTGCTTAACATGGCATGTCTAGAATTTACTGGATTTAAAAAATCTTTGTTGCTCAAAATAACTTTTTTATGGTGGATGGAGATACTTTAGAGAGAAATCTGGTTTATTTAAGTCTAAGCTGGTATTGTTACTACTTGAAATTCGTAGTGTTGGAGAACTATGCTGGAAATTTTTAGGATGATCTGGGTTAGTCTGCTTTTATGTAATAAACCTGTTTTTAAACTGGAAGATGACTAAAGCTCTTGCATGTGAACAGTTGCTGGTTTTAATTTATTTAAAAGACTCATGAGTGCTTGAAAGTTTTTCTTTATCTTAAACATAATTGTGTATTGTCATGAGGCATCCCTGATTAACCCAGGCTGTAGTAGAACAAGCCCAGAGCTGATGCTTCCTCTTAGAAGCTGGAGAGATGAATGTGACTGACATTTTTCTTTCTCCCTCTCATTTTTCTTTTTTTTTTTAAGAGACAAGACCTTGCTCTGCTGCCCAGGCTAGAGTGCAGTGGTGCCATCATAGCTCACTGCAACCTCCAACTTCTGGCCTCAAGAGATCCTCCCATTTCAGCCTCCCAGAGTGCTGGGGTTATAGGCATAAGTCACTGTACCAGGCAAGACTTGGTTTATCTGTAAAATGGGGAGAATAGTTGCAGTCTTGTGAGGGTCCAAACCTGTGCCATCTAGTACAGTAGCCACTAGCTCCCTCTGGCTGCTCAGATGTAAATGTTTTAGAACGAGAGCTTCCGTTCTTCAGTGGCACTGGCCATATGTTAAGGGCTTGATAACTACAGGTGGCTGGTGGCTATGGCATTGGACAGTACAGAAGAGAACTTCCCATTATGGAGAAAGGTTCTGTGGGACATTGCTGGTGTGAGGTAGATACAGTGCTTAGTCCTTGGTTAGGACACGCAAGGCCAGCTGGGATTATAATTATGATCGTGATCCTGATTCTTTGTGAACTCCCAAATCTAGGCCCACTACAAGGGTGAGGGAAGTGAGAAGAGGTCTTTGATGAGAATGTAGAAAAAAGAAGAGACAAAACAATTGTGGAGTTTTTGCTGGTGAGATGAGAACAGAGGTAGCACAGCCTCAACTCCCTCCTGCAGAACAGGAGAAAGAGACTTCAGGGAAAAACAGAGTCTTGCTCTGTCACCCAGGCTGGAGTGCAGTGGCGCGATCATAGCTCAAACTGTAACCTCAAACTTCCAGGCTCAAGCAGTCCTCCCACCTCAGCCTCCTGAGTAGGTGTGTGCCTACTACACACACTTACCTGTAGATGCGTGACTACAGGTGTGTGCCACCGTGCCCACTTTAGTTTTTTTGTAGAGATGGTGATATGGTTTGGCTGTTTCCTTACCCAATTCTTATCTTGAATTGTAGTTCCAGTTATCCCCATGTGTCGTGTGAGGGACCTGGTGGGAGATAGTTGAGTCACGGGGGTGGTTACTCCCAAGCCATTCTTGTGATATTGAGTGAGTTCTCACGAGATCTGATGGTTTTATAAGGGACTTCCCCCCCTTTGGTTGGCACTTTTTTCTCCTGCTTCTGTGTGAAGGAGGACATGTTTGCTTCCCCTTCCGCCATGTTTATAAGTTTCCTGAGGCCTCCCTAGCCATGTGGAACTGTGAGTCAATTAAACCTCTTTCCTTTGTAAATTACCCAGTCTTGAGCAGTTCTTTATAGCACGGTGAGAATGGACTAATACAGTTGGGGTCTCACTGTATTGCCTAGGCTGGTCTCAAATTCCTGGCCTCAAGTGATCCTTGTGCCTCAGTCTCCAAAAGTGGTGGGATTATGAGTGTGAGCCACCGCACCTGGCCCTGTCTCATTTAAAATCATGTGCTTTTATAGTCGACTAGTTGTACTTTATTACTGTTTTAAAACTTTGTATTTACTAAAATGAGGGAAGGAATATTCTAGGAGGAGATGGTGGATAACCATCTCTGATCTAGAAAGACTGCTCCCTCTAGGGTTTTTAGATTCCATTATTAGCTTTTCTTTGAATCTTCTTACGAAGATACTGTTGTAGAAAACTGGGGAACTGGCCGGGCGTGGTGGCTCACGCCTGTAATCTCAGCACTTTGGGAGGCCGAGGCAGGTGGATCACGAGGTCAGGAGGTCGAGACCATCCTGGCTAACACGATGAAACCCCGTCTCTACTAAAAATACAAAAAATTAGCCGGGCGTGGTGGCAGGCGCCTGTAGTCTCAGCTACTTGGGAGGCTGAGGCAGGAAAATGGCGTGAACCCGGGAGGCGGAGCCCGCAGTGAGCTGAGATCACGCCACTGCACTTCAGTCTGGGTAACAGAGTGAGACTCCGTCTCTAAAAAAAAAAAAAACTGGGGAACTTTGATAAAATTAGCATGTCTGCAGAGCAAAACATTGGATTGATATATTTTAAAATTGCAGCAAGTGGCTAATTCGGAGCCCTGCCTTGGCATTACAATTATTTGTCACAATGAGCAGGAATATCAGAAAAATAACCTCATTATTATTTTTTTTTTGCAGTAGTTAGCTCAGTGCAGTGATTCCAAATGTCATTTATTGTATTGTGATTCAGGTGGGAAAAGTGAGCACTATTTATGCCAGATGTCTCAGGTGCCCACAGCCACAATATTGATCAGTAGCTTTCATTTTCTCTGCTGTTTTTTCCTTTCCCAACCACAAAAGAGTGACTCTTTACTCCTCTGCCCACTTGGGCCTTTGGTGGGAGGGGGTGGTGGTGGTAAACCTCCTGTTCAATTTTTGATAATTTGGTAGGTTTTGCATTTATATGCTTTTTTAAAGTTTTTTTTCTGGTTTTTTTTTTTTTTTTTTTTACAGACAAGGTCTTGCTCTGTCTTTTTTTTTTGAATGCAGTGGTGCCGTCATAGCTCACTGCAGTCTCAGCCTCTTGAGCTAAAACGATCCTCCCACCTCAGCCTCCCGGATAGCTGGGACTACAGG
>NW_012103031.1:3538649-3558492 GCF_000951045.1 Mandrillus leucophaeus | reverse complement strand
AGGTTTTGCATTTATATGCTTTTTTAAAGTTTTTTTTCTTTTTTTTTTTTTTTTTTTTTACACAGACAAGGTCTTGCTCTGTCACTCAGGCTGGAATGCAGTGGTGCCGTCATAGCTCACTGCAGTCTCAGCCTCTTGAGCTAAAACGATCCTCCCACCTCAGCCTCCCGGATAGCTGGGACTACAGGTGCACACCACCATGCCTGACTGATGTAAAATATTTTTTTTCTGTAGAGATGGGATCTCACTCTGTTGCCCAGGCTGGTCTCAAACTCCTGGACGCAAGTGATCCTCCTGCCTCAGCCTCCCTAAGTGCTGGGATTACAGGCAGGAGCCACTGCACCTGGGCAGTTTTAGTATTTTAAAAGGCTTGAGTTACCATCAGGTCAAATTAGGTATGCAGGACCATGTGCTGTGGCTAAAGTAGCCCCTGGCTCCCTGCATCTGGCCCCAGTTTGGTGAAGGGAGACCATTGCATCTGGGTGTCTGCTGCAGCACATCTGTTGTTCCTGCCTCCACCCTCCACAGCATTTTCTTCAGAGCTAACTTGATCTGCCTATAGCTTGCAAAATATTACGTGCAAATTCCCATCTTCTGGCTCTCCATGTATTCTCACTATTTGCCATTGGCTCTTCTCCTGCTTCTGTAAGTGCTGCCGTCTTTTTAATTTTTTGAAACCTCTTTGCGGACCCGCCTTCCCTACTGAGTTATTGATCCTGGCCTAGCTGTTAGAGTTCCTTCCCTTGGTGAAGTTGAGAGTGTGTATCTGTGGAGCAGGGTGTTTTGTGGGGTGCCAGACAGAAACATTGGAACTAACGTTTATTTTCATTTCATCCTTTTAAAAGGTCGACTTACATGCCTTTTTAAGGTATAGAATGTGTGGTACATTAACACATTTTTGATTTGTAAATGACATGGGATGGAAAGAATATAAAATTTACTGGCTGGGCGCAGTGGCTCATGCCTGTAATCCCAGCGCGTTGGGAGGTCAAGGTGGGTGGATCACGTGAGGTCAGGAGTTCAAGACCAGCCTGGTCAACATGGAGAAACCCCATCTGTATTAAAAATACAAAAATTAGCTGGGTGTGGTGGCACACGCCTACAGCCCCAGCTACTCGGGAAGCTGAGGCCGGAGAATCACTTGAACCCAGGAAGCAGAGGTTGCAGTGAGCTGAGATCATGTCATTGCACTCCAGCCTGGGCGACAGAGTAAGACTCTCAAAAAAAGAAAAAAAGATTTGGTTTCAGGCCGGGTGTGGTGGCTCACGCCTGTAATCTCAGCACTTTGGGAGGCCGAGGCAGGCAAATCACGAGGTCAAGAGATTGAGACCATCCTGGCCAACATGGTGAAACCCTGTCTCTACTAAAAAATTACCTGGGCATGGTGGTGTGCACCTGTAGTCCCAGCTACTTGGGAGGGGAGGCTGAGGTTGAACCCGGGAGATGGAGGTTGCAGTGAGCTGAGATCACGCCACTGCGCTCCAGCCTGGCGACAGAGCAAGACTCTGTCTCAAAAAAAAAAGAAAGGTTTGGTTTCATCATGCCAGTCTACCACTTGCACTTAACAAATACCAAATACCATTTCATATCTTCATATCATTGGTTTTTTGTTTGTTTGTTTAAGAGACAAAGTCTTGCTCTGTTGCCTGGGCTGGAGTGCAGAGGTACAATCATGGCTTACTGCATCCCTGAACTCCTAGGCTCAAGCACTCCTTCCACCTCAGCTCCTGAGTAGCTGGGAGTATAGGCGCATGCAACCTTGCTTGGCCAATTTTTACTTTTTGTAGAGATGGTCTACAGAAGTGAAGTTGCCATGTTGCCCAGGCTGGTCTTAAACTACGGGCCTCAAGCAGTCCTTTGGCCTCCGCCTCCCACAGTGTTGGGATTATAGGTGTGAGCCGCCATGCCCGGCCTACATCATTGTTTAAGTCCTCTTTACCTAGTTTGCAAGGACCTTGGGATGGCACACACATTTTTGGGATTGGTGTTTGGATGGTATTTCACAGGTTGTAGATATTCCATCAGCATTTGTAACTGAGGATGATGAAGATGATACTAGAGACCTAAATTCACCAAACCAGTACCCCTATGTGTGTGTGTGTGCACACGTGTGTGTGTGCATGTGTGTGTGTTTGTGCATGTGTGTGTGTTTTATGCGTGCATGTGTGTGTGCGTGCGTGTGTGTGTGAAGGAGAGGGTATGAGCTGGAGCCTCTCATTCTCTTGCAGACTTGACTTTCCATGCAGCCACAGACCTTCATCTGGAATGAAGCCTTTTTTTTTTTTTTAATTAAAACCTTTTTCTTTTAGAACAATTTTAGATTTGCAGAAACATTGCAAAGATATTACAGAGTGTTCCTGTGTATCTTTCTCCTAGCTCCCCTGTTGTTAACATCCTACATTAATGTAGTAAATTTGTCACAACTAACGAACCAGTATTAATGGGTTATTAAATGAGTCCACACTTTATTCAGTTTCTTTAATATTTCTCCAGTGTCTTTTTTTTCTCTTCCAGGAAACCACATTACATTTAGTAGTTATGCCCCTTGGGCTCCCCCAGTCCGTTGTTTGTTTGGAATGACCTTGACATCTTTGAGGAGTACTGGTCAGATATTTTGTAGAATGTCCCTCAACTGGGATTTGTCTGATGTTTTTCTCACGATTAGACTGGGGGTGTGGGTTTTTGGGAGGAAGATCACAGAGTTGAAGTGCCGTTCTCATCATATCACATCGAGGGCATGTGCACACAACGTGACTTGTTACTTGGTCACCTGACTGAGTAGTGTTGGTCAGGCTTTCACTCTGTAAAGTTGCTGTGTCCTCCCCTCCCCGTGGTGTATGAGGGCAGGGTCAACTCTTAATGGGTGGCAAGCTGTGCTCCACCTCTTTGCAAGGAAGTGTCTGTAGAGATTCTTTGGAATTCTTCTGTTTAGGAGACTTGACTGTTCTCTTCTTTTTTTTTCTTCCTCTTGCCCTTCCCTTTCCTTGACAGGTCTTGCTCTGTAGTCCAAACTGGAGTGCAGTAGCACAGTCATGGCTTACTGCAGCCTTGAACTCCTGGGCCCAAGCGACCCTCTGTTTATTTCTTTATTCAAGCATTTACTTATGTCAGTGTGGATGCATGGATATTTATTTTATACTTTGGGTTGATTCCACGGTGTTGTTTATTTGTTCTTAAACGTTGTACCAGCTTTGGCCACCGGGAGCTCTTTCTGTTAGCTCCTGAGTACCCCGCTCGCATATCCCCATTTTTTTTTTTTTTTTAAGCATTTCCTTATTTTCTGGCATTTCAAGAAGCTACAGTTTCATCTTATATATTCTCTGCCCCAGTCCTAGAATCAGCCTTTTCTTCAGGGAGCTCTGGTTCTTCTGATTGGAGAGTGATATGAGAAACCAAGATCTGGACCGGGTGCGGTGGCTCATGCCTGTAATCCCAGCACTTTGGGAGGCCGAGGTAGGCAGATCACTTGAGGTCAGGAGATCGAGACCAGCCTGGCCAACATGGTGAAACCTCATCTCTACTAACAATACAAAAATTAGCCGGGTGTGGTGGTGTGTGCCTGTAATCGCAGCTACTCGGGAGGTTGAGACAGGAGAATCACTTGAATCCAGGAGATGGAAAGTTGCAGTGAGCTGAGATCGGACCACTGCACTCTGTCTCAAAAAAAGAAAAAACAAAAAGATCTGGGTGTGGGGTTTGTTCATTGCTTCTGGGCTTCTGGACATTTTTAATAGATTTTTGATCCTCTGCTTCCTGTACCTAATCTTTGGGGTTGTGGGGAGGGGAGGAGAGAGCAGCTACAGCTTTGGGGCCTCTTAGAGACAGATGAGCTGAAAGAGCTCTGTCCATGTTTTCTCTCTGTCACTTAAACTATTAAATACTACCATAAATATTCTAAATACCGTGTTTGTGGTACTCACTGCATTATAATGATATTGGGAGAATCTTATTTTTATTTTTAGAGTAATAGATATATGAAAAATAGATTTGGTTTACTTCCTCCAAGAGCAGCTTAATCTCTAAGAACATGAACGAAAACTTCTTTGGCTTAAGAATTTAGTTAGAGAGGATTATTTTGGGGGGGTCTTTCAGTGTTGGAATTGCTGAAAGGGATTGTAGGCAACTCCTTGAATTGGTAAAAGTTCAGATGAAATTTCTACTGGGCAAGTCTCTTGAAGAGCATGGGGCTTTCAACTTACTTTTATCTGTTTACTGAGCTTTGCTTTGCTTTTTTTTTATTCTTTTTATTATGGAAAATTTCAAACATACAGAAAAGTAGAGTGAAGTAGTATAGTGGACCCTCATGTTCCCGTCACCCAGCATCCACAGTATTTTCATTCATGGTTCATCTTGTTTCACCTTTACCCTTCCCTCTGCCCTGGCGCTTGTTGTTTTGATGTAAATCTCAGCGACAGATCAGTGCCGCTGAATATGCTTCAGGAAGAAGCAAGGGTGTTTTTATAAAACAGGATGGCGTGCATGAAGATCACCTAGGTATCTGTAGAAATGCAGATTTCAGCCGGGCACGGTGGCTCATGCCTGTAATCCCAACACTTTGGGAGGCTGAGGCGGGCGGACCACGAGGTCAGGAGATCGAGACCATCCTGGCTAATATGGTGAAACCCCATCTCTACTAAAAATACAAAACATTAGCCTGGTGTGGTGGCGGACACCTGTAGTCCCAGCTACTTGGAAGGCTGAGGCAAGACAATCACTTGAACCGGGGAGGCGGAGGTTGCAGTGAGCCAAGATCACGCCACTGCACTCCAGCCTGGGTGACAGAGCGAGACTCCATCTCAAAAAAAAAAAAGAAAAAGGAATAGAGGCCGGGTGCAGTGGCTCACACCTGTAATCCCAGCACTTTGGGAGGCTGAGGCAGGTGGATCACGAGGTCGGGAGATCGAGACCATCCTGGCTAACACGGTGAAGTGCAGTCTCTAGTAAAAGTACAAAAAATTAGCTGGGCGTGGTGGCGGGCGCCTGTAGTCCCAGCTACTCAGAGGCTGAGGCAGGAGGATGACGTGAACCCTGGAGGCAGAGCTTGCAGTGAGCCGAGATCGCACCACTGCACTCCAGCCTGGGTGATACAGCGAGACTCCGTCTCAAAAGAAATAGAAATAGAGATTTCTGCGTCCCAAACTAACTGAATCAAAATGCTGAAGGCTGGGCCGGAACTCTGCATTTATAATAGTTTTCTGATTATTTCTCCCCTCGTCCCCTCACTGCTACAACACACGTATTTTATCTTGTACTGCGTAGAAAATAATATCAGTTATTTACTGGAATTCTGTTGACTTGTATAACTAGTGAGAATCAAGGAAAGAAGGAAAACATTACATTTAATTAAAAACTTGAGATTTTAAAATGAATGCGAATACCTGAAATCTGAAGAGCTCACTCATCCTGAGCACCGCATGTAAATATCGTTCTGAAGAATCTTCCTGTGGGTACATATGCTATCACCACAAAGGAATTCAGGCACTCCAGGGCAGGACACAGTTAGAGCTCGAAATAAGTTTTTTTTTTTTTTTTTTTTTTTTTAAACTTCACCTCCTTCTCTAGATGTCTGTATGAATAATGGCCTCTTTACATTTTATGAATATCCTGTATAAATATCAGGAAAAACAGCAGGTCATCCGACAGTCAGATGCTGGCACTGTGAGCTGAGAATCTTGGTGCCAGTCTTGGACCACCAGGCCTCAGCTCACTGCAGCTAGAGTCAGGGTGGCAGGTGACTTGCAGGGAAATTTCGAGAGCAGGTATAAAACCGTGACATTCCTAATTCCCCGGGTGATAAATGTGTGCGCTGTAACATGAGAACCCCTGATTCATGATCTATACAGTAACTCGCGGAGGGTTTTGTTTTGCTAGGATAATATGTTGTTAGCATCTTGCTTTTAAAAAGTTTATTTTTCTAAGCTAACTTATTTAGGTATTGCCTAGGATTTGTAGCCTATTTCATATTTTTTGATAGGTACTTTTTTTTAAAGTTGTTTGTTGTTATATTTTGATATATTTGCTGTGGACGATCTTTACAAAATTTTCTTATGATGAGCTAAAAAAAGTAAACTGTCTCTGAAGCTGCTACATTATAGTGATTGTATAATCATCAGTCGGGTTTGATGAAGAACACCATAGGCTCTTGTACTAGTACAGACTATTTTTTGGCAACATGTATGCCTTGGGTGGGAGAAAAGAATTTGGTTGCAAACATCTATGATAGTGATTTTTGAGAGAGGAGCTGCTCCTATTTAAAAGTGAAACTACTATAATTTTAAAAGGCTCATGTCTTTTTTCCCCCTTCAGGCTCATATTCACAGTCCATCCCCAAACTTCGTTTTCCCCGTTTTTGCTAGACTGAAGAAGGGACTTGAGTTTGACATGGTATAATTGCAATCTTTAATTATAGGAAGTAAATCTCTAAGACATCTTGGACTTAGAAGATAGAGGAGGAAAAGTTTGCAATCATTTTGCACGTTAAAATATCTGTTTTAACCAACTAGTAATTATAAAATTTTGTAGTTTCAGCTTTTTACTGCAAAACTAAAGTGTTGTGATCTGTTGGTGGCCTCTCAGATTAGCCACTAAATTTAAGTTTTGAGTATTTTTGTCATCGCGGATTCTTCTCAGAACCCTCAATAAGTTAAACTTGTGCCCCTTTCAAGAGGAAAGAATATCCCGTCCCCATTCCTACCTGGCAGTTTGCCCCTGTAGAAGGGTTCCCTATCTAGGCAGCAGCGGTTGCTTCCCTGGATCTAGCCTGTCGGTTACCGAGCAGAGCCCCACTTGACTCTTACCTCAGACTGTGATTAAAATGCAACACCCGGACTCTGATTGCTGGTAAGGCACTGAAAAATAACCAACTTACCAAAATAGCCCCCTGGGAACACAGTCCCAGAGGCCTGCCACAGCAGTACAGTCCAGGAATCTGTCACCTAACTTAGTTTTCTGTGTTGAAAAGAAAATCAACTTTAATAAAGATCTGATCACTAATATTAACTGTATAGGCACTCGGTAGACTTAGAAAATGTTGGGACCATAAATCCTTGTCTGTAGAATTTTAGAGTTGAAATGCCGGTTTTACAGATGAAGGAACTGAGGCCCAGAGAAGTTGATCAGCAAAGTCAGTCCCTCACCGCCAGTTAGGGGCAGATCCGAGTCACGAGTGAGGGTCCTAAGGTCCAGGCCACCTGTTCACCCCAGTCAACCACATTGTGCTTTAAAGAACCTCTGCAGTGCGATGCACAGGTGCACACACGGAGACTAACTCAGCCCCTTCTCTGGATATTGATTTCTGTTTATTCTCTGAAAGTACTGGGGTGAAATGTTAAACTACATATCATAAGGTTGACTCTTGCAGTACTAAAGAAAATTCCATATTGAAAATTAGGAAACCAAACGGGGCATGGTGGCTCACGCCTGTAATCCCAGCACTTGGGAGGCCAAGGTGGGTGGATCACGGGGTTAGGAGATTGAGACCATCCTGGCCAACATGGTGAAACCCTGTTTCTACTAAAATACAAAAAAAAAAAAAAAAAAAAAAAAATGCCGGGCATGGTGGTGCATACCTTTAGTCCTAGCTACTTGGGAGGCTGAGGCAGGGGAATCTCTTGAACCCGGGAGGTAGAGGTTACAGTGAGCTGAGATTGTGCCACTGCATTCCAGCCTGGCAACAGAGCCAGACTCCATCTCAAAAAAAAAGAAAAGAAAAGAAAATTAGGAAACCAAAGTGCTAGCTTCCATAATTAGGCTGAAAAAATTCACCTTCATACCATTTTTAAATTTATGCCGGGCATGGTGGCTCACGGCTATAATCCCAGCACTTTGTGAGGCTGAGATGACTGGATTGCTTGAGGCCAGGAGTTTGAGACCAGCCTGGGCAACATGGCAAGACCCCAACGCTACAAAACATTTTTAAAACATTAGCTGGGCATAGTGGTGTGCACCTGTGGTTACAGCTACTCAAGAGGCTGAGGTGGGAGGATTGTTTGAGATGGGGAGATCGAGGCTGCAGTGAGCTGTGATTGCACCACTGCACTCCAGCCTGGGCGGCAGAGCCAGACAGACTCTGTCGAGACCCTGTCTCAGGAAAAAAAAAAAAAATTGTAAGAACAACCATTTAGTTTCCACCTATGAGATGACATTATACTATTTAATTAAAAGTGATAAAAATGTTTCTGATTTTTAGGAAATGTAAACTTGTAAGCATTCATTTGTGAACATGGAAGATATTTTAAACACCACCATTGATTTATGTGCTTTTGTGGAGGTCTAGACTCCTTTTTTTTTCTTTCCAACTTTTGTTTTAGTTTCGGGGGGTACATGTGCAGGTTTGTCACGTGGGTAAATTGCATGTCGTGGGGGTTTGGTGTACAGATAATTTTGTCACCCAGGCAATCAGCATAGTACCCCATAGGCATTTTCCCAGTTCTCACCCTCCTCCAACCCTGGACAGTTTTAGGAATCCGCCGACTGCTGTAGATCCCAAGAATAATGCTCATTGGCGGATATTTTGTATATCCTTTCAAGAGTCACGGGCAGGTATTTTAAAAAGCGTGTGGAACATTCAACAAATGTCATTTTTCTCCTCCTCTTCTCTCAGCTCTTTAAAACAAGCTTTGTGACCCATGCCTCTTTTCCCACCCTTTTCTGGCAGCTGCAGCATCCCTCACTTACGTCCTCTTTGCCTCCTGCTCCTCGACCCTTGCTCTCAGCTTATATAATAAACAACATTTCAGTGAATATCTTTACGTGTGTGTGTGTGTGTGTGTGTATATAACTGGATCTCACTCTGTCCCCTAGGCTGGAGTATTGTGGTGCAGTCATGGCTCCCTGCAGCCTCAACCTCCTGGGCTCAGGCAGTTCTCCTGCCTCAGCCTCCCAAGTAGTTAGGACTACAGGTGTATGCCACCATGCCTGGCTAATTTATTTTTTATTTTTTTGTAGCGATGGGGTCTGGCTATGTTGCTCAGGCTGGTCTTGAACTCCTGACCTCAAGTAATCCTCCCACTTCGCCTTCCAAAGTGCTGGGATTACAGGCTGAGCCACTATGCCTGGCCTCCATAGCACATTTAAACATGCTTTTCTCCTCTGCCTTCCATGGTAATGTGCCTGCCTGTGGCCTCCAAAACATCCTCTTTCCTGTTTGCTATCAGCTGTGTTTCTTTGTCCCCTCCCTTAAATGTTGTTTCTTATCTCCTTGGTTCTTTTTTTTCCTTCCCCCTTGATCTATTTTGTAAATTATATTTGTCAAATGATGCATGTAAATAGTTTTTAAAAATTAAATAGTTTTTCAGGGTTTATCGTAAAAATAGTGAATCCCTGTCCTGTCCTATTCCTCCCTATCCCTGCTGCTGGCTCCCAGTGGCAACGCCCTGCAGCTCTTTTAGCCACATCGTGGGCTAATGTGCTTGTAGCACTGTTTGTTGGTTTAATCAGATACTGAGTTTCTACTATGCACGACAAGGATTTATATATTCACACACACATGTGCATTCACCCTTCTTCTCAGCACACTGAAACTTTTCGATTAAATCATAATTCATTATTTATATTTTTATGGCTGCAAACATTATTTACGACTGACCCTATAGTGTTTGTGATGATTACAGTTCTTTTACTTTTGTTAGTTTTTTATGAACACATCATTAATCCATCCCATGTGCCTCGTCAGGAGCTTAAATCTCCTCTCCATGTGTTTGGCTGTTGTGTCTTGGAACCCTTGTGTCCCATGCCAGTCTTGCGGTGGTGTCTCTGCGGCTGCTGTCCAGCCTCTTGGGAGGTCTGAAGCTTTTAAGACTTCCTCTGTGTCTAGATTCTGACCAGTTGTAAAGCTGTGCCTTGGCATGAGTCTCTTTTCATCCATTTCATTCATCAACATGGATGCACAGTGGGCCCTTTGAATCTTGAAAGTTGTGTGCTTTAGTTCTGGAAAATTTTCGTGTATATATATACACACACACACGTATGTGTAAATATGCACACACTTTTTGGGAAGAATGATCTTCTCTTCCTTCTCTTTGTTCTTTTTATCTAAAGCTTCTATTAGCAGATTGTTGGATGTTTTGGAATGAGCTTCTACTTTACTTCTATTGATCTTTTTGTCTGTGTTCTACTGCTATGTGCAAGTAGTTTTCTCAATTTCGTTTGATTTCCAGGAGGCCTCATCTCCCCACTTTTTAAATAGCCTCTTTTTTCTCATGAGTATACTGTCTCCTGTTATTTCTGAGAATATTATAGTTGTTTTTTTTAAATTATTTTTTAGCCCCTGCATTGTCTGTTTCCCTCAGGTTCCTTTGTATCTGTTTGGGTTGGGCACTGTCTTTTACTTAAGAGGTTTTTCAAATGTCAGGTGATACTTGAAAGTCTGTTCCTGTTTCAGAGCAGGGAGTTAATAAATGGATTGGAGGTGTGCTCCATGCCCCTTTTCCCTCCAGCTTCACCTCGCATCTGCCAGCACGTCCTGGCTTCTTCGCCTGCTTTCGTCCCCTGCGCTGCCATGGAGTGGGAAGAGCTTGCACTCTGAGCCTCACCGTGTATTGTCTGACCTTGGAGAAGTTACTTTGCCTCTTCAGTGCTCCGTTTCTTCATTTTAAAATGGGGCTCATCAGGCACGGTGGCTCATGACTGTATCCCAGCACTTTGGGAGGCCAAGGCGGGGAGAATCACTTGAGGCCAGGAGTTCAAGACAAGCCTGGGCAACATAGTGAGACTCCATCTCTGCAAAAAAGTTTTAAAAATTAGCCAAGGGCGGTGGCCCATGCCTGTCATCTCGGCACTTTGGGAGCCCAAGGTGGGAGGATCACTTGAGGCCAAGAGGTGGAGACCTGGGCAATATAGTGAGACCCTGTCTTTACAAAAAATTAAAAAATTATCTGGGCATGGTAATGCACACCTGTAGGCCCAGCTACTCGGGAGGCTGAGGTGGGAGGATGGCTTGAGCCCAGGAGTACAAAGCTGTAGTGACCTTTGATCATACCACTGACTCCAGCCTGGGTGACAGAGCAAGACTCTCTCTAAAAAAAATAAAAAATAACATAGAATGGGGCTAATGACACCACCTACCTCAAAGAGTTGTTATGGAATTGGAAGAGTTTAGAATACTGCCTGGAACATTGTAAGCAACATGTAAATATTGACTATTTTTATAACCCTCCTGGGACCAAATCACTGTCATTTCTTGCATGAGTTAGTTATAGTATCAGAAATGTGTTCCCTGGTCATTCCTTGTAAAATAACAATCTCCCCAGTCCTTTGTTCTCTATTCTCAGAACCTATAGTGGCACCTGTCTTATAAGATGCTTAGTAAATGTTTGTTGAATGAATGAATGTGTTGGTGGGGCTTTCTGACTGGTGAGCTTCACAGTAGGATGACTGTGCAGCCATTTCAGTAGGTGACACCCCTGTCCCATAACCCTCTTAACTGTCTGGAGGTCTTTAATCTTGGGCTGGATACCTGAGTATTTGGAAGCACCTAATTAGATACTGAATTGTCTTTGGCCTTATTTTTCTGGATAACATAAAAACATCAGTTGAAGCATTATCAAATAAGAAACCCTAGATGATCTTGCCTTTGTGTGCTGTAGAACCTTGTCAAGGTCACTGTTGTAACCAGTTTCTGGCTTAGTTTCGAAGATAGTGCTTAAAAATTAAAACTTCATTGTAGAGAATTTTGAACATATGCAGAAGTAGACTGAAGAGTATAATGAATTCTCTCTCCTCATACCCAGGCCCAGCCATCTCTCACCGCCAGTCCTACTGCAGTAGTACCACTAAGTACTTCCTCTCTGAAGAGAGAGCTTGGAAGGACACATTGCCTAAGATTGCATTTCAGTTATATTTGCAAGAACTTAAGTTAGGCTTTAGGAAGCCAGAAGGGCTCTGAGAACATAGACTCCATCGAGGGATTGTAAGAGATTTGAAAGAAAAAGTAGACATGTTTTTCTAGGCTATTTAGGGTCTGCCCTACATGGGAAGTAAGAAGCAGACATTTAGCGCACCTCTCCCATCCTTTCGGCTGTATTGTGCAGAAGTTGGATTGGCTAAGTGTTGTGAATCCAGTACTGCCATTGACTTACCTGCACATCTCTGCAGACGTACATGGGAAGTTGTGTGGCAAAACAGAATATCCTTCCCCTAGACGTTGGTGGTCCACTGCAGGGATGGTTGTGGGGGTGAGCCCTGGGAATCTGGCTCTGAGTCTCTCCTTCTGGGACTAGATGCTTCCTGTTCCTGCATCGGCTTCCTGGAGTGTGGAACCACCATTCAAAGCTGTTAAAGACATGGAAGCGCCGTGGATGACGCCATAGCTCAGCTATGTCAGCAACTTAACCAAGGTTCCAGTTCCCGGAATATCCAGCCCTTCATTTCTTGGGGTGTGGGGGCCCAGTCGTCTGGCAGAAGTCATTCAAGCCCGACATTCTTTTGGCCACACCGTGCTGCCTTAGATGAGCTTTTCTGTAGTAGTCTCCATCCTAGTTAGTGTTTTAAAATGGGAATGAAATGGTTCTTTGGTAACAAATTTTAGTGGAATAGTCTGAGAGAAACCAGCAGCTTCATATAAAATGATCTCATTCGCAGGTATTTAATTAGCACTCAAATTATATAACCTTTCTGCAAGTGTGAGGGAGCATTTGGGCTGGCTGACCTTGAAAATCACTTTTGAACAGAGGAACATTTGCCTGTCTGTGATTAGCACACAGAGCGATCTGTTTTTCTAGGCTGTTGAGATTCTGGCTTACGGTCTTTGTGGAATCTCTGCTTCATGAACGGGATCATCAGTGCACTCTTTACTGTTGTGTGTGGCTGAGTATATTTACTGCCATGCTTCATTTCCCTTTTCCTTTCCAGTATTAGAATACCTGAGGGAGATTCTAGGTTATTTAATGTTCTTATAAATAGATATATTGTTATATTATGGCAAGGAAAACATTTTGTGACTTAAAATTCTAAGTACAGGAAACCTTGATGATAGATGGGTTTGTAAGTTTGAGGCGTTAAATAAAAATGTGTGATCTGCAATAATTGTTCAGTTTTTTTTCCCCAAGTAGTGTGTTGATGATTCATTTTACTAAGTCTCTGGGCTGCAATGCTACTTGTCAGGGTGTTAGAAGAGGAAGACAGGCTTAGCGGTCCTAATGTACTAAGAGAAAAAGGCCCACACGATGTGTTTTAGAGATGGGCTGTATGTTGGGACCATTTGGAAGGTTGCTGGCCCTTAGCTTCCCTCGGTTCCATGAGTTTTCTTTGTCTAATCCTTTGTCTAAGTAGCCACCATTCTCCATTTTCAGGTAGGCACAGAATTCTCCTATGCAAATTCCCTGAGGTGAGAGGGTCTGGGCAAAACAGAAAACAGGCAAGATATGTAAGGACCTGGCCCTTGTTTTACACTTGCTTTTCCAGTTAGAAGGCAGGATGCCCTCATGCCCATGCCTGTGCTGTCAAGGATGGACCCCTGCCAGTGGGATTGGCTTTCTTCAATTAATACATTGACCAATTCATTGTATATGTTAAAATAACTAAAGGAGTGGAATTGGAGTGTTCCTAACACAAAGAAATGATGCATGCCTGAGGTGACGGACACCCCAAATACCCTGATGTAGTATTAATACTTCACATACCTGTATCAGAGTGTCACACATATGCCATAAATATGTACACTTATTTGTACACTTAAAAATAAGAAATTAAGGCTGGGCGTGGTGGTTCATGCCTGTAATCCCAGCACTTTGGGAGGCCAAGGTGGGTGGATCACCTGAGGTGAGGAGTTTGAGATCAGCCTGGCTAACATGGCGAAACCCAGTCTCGACTAAAAAATACAAAAATTAGTTGGGTGCGGTGGCAGGTGCCTGTAATACCAGCTACTTAGGATGCTGAGGCAGAAAAATCACTTGAACCTGGGAGGTGGAGGTTGCAGTAAGCCGAGATCACGTCACTGCACTCCAGCCTGGGAGACAGAGCAAGACTCCATCTCTAAATAAATAAATAAGTGAGTAAGTAAATAAATAATTAAAAAGGTGAAAAGGTTAGTAAATTGACACAGTGCTAGGGGCTGAGTTGTACCTCTCCAGGTGCCTCAAACTACAACTGTATTTGGAGATAGGGCTTTTAAACAGGTGAGTCCTGAGGGTGGGCTGTAGTCCATTCTCACTGGTGTCCTTCTAAAATGGGGAAATTTAGACACACACAGAGACACCAGGGATGCACATGGAAGAAAGCCCCTTTGAGAATGCAGGGAGAAGGTCGCTGTCCATAGGCCGAGGAGAGAGGCCTCAGGAGAAACCAGCCCTGCCGACACCTAGTCCTCTAGGACTGTGAGAGAGTCAGGTTCTGCTGTTGGAGCCCCCAGTCTGTAGTATTTTGTTTTAGCAGCCCTAGCAAACTAATACACGCAGTGTTCAGACTAAAACAAATTTAAATCACATCTTAGATGGCACCAATTAAGAGTCCTGTTTTGTTCCTAAACACATATTGGCCTAGAGGTCCAGGGGCTGTGGCTCTGCCCGTGTGTGTGGCTTTCTTCTCAGTCCTGTGCTCCAAGGGCTCCCTGGGGAAGAGGGTGCCTTTGGATTCTCACTTTGCCCGCACTGAGTAGAATGCTCTGAAGGCCTCCAGTGAGACAAGGCTGTGCGAGAACGTGGTGCGTGTGGGTAAACACCTGTTTTTGAGGGAGACCATAAATGGAGGGAAATCCACTTTTTGCGATAATGTATTTCTTAATAAAATACTTTAGTTATGCAGCTTAAGCAAAATGGGTACATGTTTGTGTGAGTTCTTGGAGACCTGGAGAATAAGCGTCGTGCTACCCCAATACAGTATATGTTAACAGTGGGAAAATGTTCCCGAGTAAGAGTGTAATATTACTGAAGAATGCTTCTCTTATAATCCTATTTGTTTGACCCTGAAAATGTAAGTTTATTATCATTATTATTATTATTTTTGAGACAGTCTCTCTCTCACCCAGGCTGTCACCCAGGCCGTAGTGCAGTGGCACGATCACGGACCACTGCAGCCTTAACATCCCAGGCTCAAGCCATCCTCCCACCTCAGCCTTTCGAGTAGCTGGGACTACAGACTCATGCCACCACACACAGCTAAGTTTTTGTATTTTTTTGTAGAGACCCAGGCTGGTTTTGAACTCCTGAGCTCAAGCACTGGGATTATAGGCATGAGCCACCATACCTGGCCCATAAGTTTATTCAGTTTTGTTTTGTTTTGTTTGGAGATAGGGTCTCACTTTGTTGTCCAGGCTGGAGTGCAGTGGTGTGATCGTAGCTTACTTCAGCCTTGACTTCCTGGGCTCAGGTGAGCCGCCCACCTCAGCCTCCTAAGTAGCTGGGACTACAGGCGTGTGCCAGCATGCCTGGCTAATTTTTCACACTTTTTGTAGCGATGACCTCTCACTATGTTGCCCAGGCTGGTCTTGAACTCCTGTGCTCAAATGATCCTCCTACCTCAGCCTCCCAAAGCACTGGGATTACAGGTGTGAGCCACTGTACCTAGCTTGAAAGTTTATTCTGTGATCCAGTGGGTTGGTTATGGTTTCTGTTTTTTTTTTTTTTTTTTCCTGTTTTGTTCCCTTGCTTGCTTATTTTCACTCGCTTGCTTATGCCCCTTCATCGCTGTCTCTCACTTTTTTCTCTTTTTCTTACCCCTGACTTCTACCTGAATCCTAGGCGCTGGGCCAGGCTCTGGGGAGTCATTGGTGGATTATACAAGGCTGGCCCATGACGCCATTCAGCTTGCAGCCTAGTGGGGAAGGCATTTACAACATGGAGTGACAGATTCCAGATGCAGGGTAATTGGGAGAGCACAGGCAGGGACTGCAACCATGGGCCTCAAGGATGGTTTCCGAGTTGAGCTCTGATGGGCATGGATGAATGGGGGTGGGGGTGCGTGTCATGGTAGCGTCTCTGGGTAGGGGGATATATGAGAATGAAGTGGCAGAAGATTATCTGGAAGGATGGAGAGAGGGTCATCGTAGGTCATCGTAGAGAGCTGGGGCGGAGTGCTGGAGTTGGGGCTGGGAGGTCAGGAGTAGCCAGGCAACGATGGATGCTGAAGCCTTGTTAAGGAGTTTTGCCATTAGGTTAAAAATGGCGAGAAGCTGGGGGTACAAAATTCAACAAATAGGAAAGGATATTGTCCCCCAGCCACTCCATTTCTATCTCTGCGGGTAGCTGCTGTTGATATGTGCACCTACTGGTCTCTGGCTCTTCTTCGTTTTCCCTTTTTATTTATTTATTTATTTATTTATTTATTTATTTATTATTTATATTTTCTTTCCTTGTCAGGATTTATTTCATTGGCTAACATTTATTCTCGACCTAGACAAAAACAATTAGATGATTATGACTTGCTTTTCCATCATCAACTTATTTTTTTTTGTATGAATAACCAAAAAATTTCTTCTCAACACTTTTTTAAGAAGAAGCTATAAATAAATAAAGCTTTAAACGATCCTGGGTTCAAGTTAAACAGTTCCAGTTCCCAAAAAGTTCACAGCCTTGTTTCGTGGGCAGTTCTGTTGTTCCTCGCTTCCCCCTCCAGGAGGGGACGTTTGCAGGTTTGGAGGTCCTGGTGACTAAGCTGTTAGCTCCACTGCCTGCCTGCTTCCGTCCTCGCAGCCCTGGGAGGGCCCTGGGTGGAGAGAGTCCTTACAATTTAGGAGATGCTGCTGGCAAAGGAACTGTTGACCCAAAGCAGGTGGCCTGAACGGGAAGTGCCAGGCTGGACACTCGGGGGCTGAGGGCACTACCCGCTGCCGCCGCCTCTGGACACCTCAGCCTGGCACTGGCCCAAGAGGAGACTGCTTTCCAAATGCAGCCAAAGAGACTGAGACGAGACCCGTGCTTCCGTGTGAGTTGGGGTGCGGGGCATAAGTTAACACATACTCCAATATGTACAAAACAACCTGCGCTTGGGCCCGTGTACCCAGAAAGCCCATGGCCAGGTGAGGCCACCTTGAGCCAGGGCCTCTGGCTGGGTGTCCACCTCCTGCCGGGAGGCCAAGGTGCCCCACGTGGCTTGTGCAAGACCCCACACTCCCCTGAACATGTTCCTCCTCCTCCCAGGAGTGCACCCACCCTAGTGTTGAGTGTCCCAGCAGATTCCCATTGACCCTGAGCTCCCTTTGAAAGAACCACACCACTGCATCCCCTTGGCACTCACTTCCTTAGTGTGATGCATCCACCCAGGGAGGTGGCACTGTGCTGGGCTGGCACGCTGCCCACCCTGCCCAGTTGACCGCCCTGTCCTTGGACCCCAAAGTAAAATGAGGCCAGTGTAGGAGGCCTGAGGGTGGGGCCCTTATGCCAGACCTCCAGGGGTAGCAACCTCATCTGACCACACCTTCGCCTTCCTGTGCTGCAGAAGACACTTGCTCCCAAGCCCGTGGTGACCCACATCTCCACCCCACGGTGGGGCAGCTGCAGTGGCTGAGTGAAAGCTGGGGCAGGAGAGAGGGCCCCCGCCAACCCCAGCCAAGTGACCTGCAGAGCCCACTGCCCTGTCTTTGAGTCAGCCTGCAGCCTGAGCACACCAGTCTGCTCTCTGGGGGACCCAGGGTGCCTGTGGGGGCCCTCGTGGAGACACCAGCCTGGCCTCCTAGGCATAAGGGATGGGGACAGGGCACAGGGCACGTGCTTACAACGGATATGCAACATGGCTTTTAGTAGGGCCATTGCAGCCAGTGGGGAACCCTGTGAGGCTGCTGGGAACAGAGAGCATGGCCAGCCTTTTGCCAGGGGGTGGGCAGCATGGGGAAATGCAAGGAGAGCCAGGGTGGAGAGGGCTGAGTATCTGGTGTCAGAGAGGCCACCTACAGCTGTTTTGTCAAGGCTAGTTGAGAATCTGAAAGCTCGAGTTCCTGTTCCTGGCCATCCAGAGCCACTGTGGTCCGAGGGTATGGCTCCTGGGCAGGGGTTATGGTCCCACACTCCAGCCAATGGAAGCCTGATGAACTTAATCTGCACGCTGGTGGCAGCAGTGGTATTTGAGCTCTTGAGTACGTGTCTTAGTGATGGGGCTGGGGCAGCCTGCTAGCAAATCCCAGTGGGTCAGAAAGGAGAACAGTGGCAGGGGAGCGCTCAGTCCCCAGCCCTTCCAGTCTGATCCAGGTCTGCCTGGGTGGTCACCTCCAAAGGCCAGCCAGGGACCCAGGCACAAGTGGCAGCATCCTTGGTCAAAGCCTCCCCACTCCTGGGCTGCCAGTCGGTCCATAGAAGGCCGGCAATGCAGCTTGGGCCTACTCCCCAAACCCCTCCTTGGTCTGAGGACTGTGGGGAGTGGGTGGGGCCTGAACATCAGCTTTGGGACCCAAAGCATGAAGCAGGACCATGGGCCAGAGAGGGGAGTAGGCTTCCTGGGGGCTGGACTCGAGTCTTCTGTGCCTCAGATGGGGTGGGCCCTGACCTTGAGGGAGCTACACATGGGTGAGCTGGGGGCTTCCCAGGCCTTGGGGCATTGGGGGCAGCCAGAAGGGGAGCCTGGAGCCTGGAGCTGGGGCAGTTGCCAGAAGCTGGTCTCACTCCTAGTAGCCTGGACAGAGGAGCTAAGAGCAAGTGCTGTGTGAATAGTTGGTGAGGGAGACACTCCTGGCCTGACAGGTCCACTTTCCACTGTCCTCGTCTCTTGTGCAAACCTTCAGTTTTCGTGATAAATCCAAGGGGGCCAGGAGACCAGGCACAACACCTGCTCTGGAGGCCGTGCCCTGCCCTGCCCGTGGCATCCTTCGAGCATGCTTTCCCCTGACCCACTGGCTGCAGCTGTTGATTCCTCAAGCCCCCAGCCCCGCCCAGCCCCACTGCATTCCTGGTTTTTTTTTCCCCCCAGGATGCAGCTACCTCTGTGGAGCAGGTTTGGGATGCTCTTCCCGTGACAGCCTTGGGTGGACCTGTTGTCTGTCCTGTTTTACCCCCCACACTTCCCAAGAGGCCTCCCCGTGGCCACCACCGCCACTACCACTTCTCAATGATGTGGCTCATGTAGTTCTCGTTGGCCACGAGGCCCAGCTCCTCAGCGTCCTCCCGCGGCAGCGCCTCCTTGGCCTGGTGCAGCAGGCGCTCCTCGCGGCTCCTCAGGCGCTGCTGCTCCCTGCGCTCCAGCTGCCGCTTGTACTGGTAGGGCTGCTGGGAGAGGTCCTTGGCGTAGACATACAGCTGCATGTCCAGGTGGTTGAGCTCCTCGATGCGGCGGATGGTGTCCTCGTCCACCTCCACGCCGCCCGTCCGCGTGCTGTTGTACTGCATGAAGAGCCGGGTGAACTTCAGGTTGAACATCTGATCGAACAGGTACTGCGTCTTGCGCTGGAACTCGGTCAGGCCCAAGAAGGCCATGCCCTGCAGGTTCTTCTTGATGCTCTCAAGCAGCAGCTGGGCCCGCTTACCCTCGGGAATGAAGGACAGATTGTAGTAGGCCACCAGGCTCAGGTCGGCCAGCATGCGAACCTGGCGGTTGTTGGCCAGGTTGTACCGGCAGTCCATGAACTCGTGCAGTGTGCAACCCGACCAGTCCGTGCCCTCCTAGTAGGGCGGCAGCTCCTCGGGCGTGGGCGTGCGCGTGCGCGAGTCACACATGTGCAACGACGTCTTCCAGGTGGCATCCCTCTGCACATGCCGCCACTCGCTCAGGTAGCGGGACATGGGGTCTCCTAGTAGGGTGATGTAGTAGAACCTCTTGGGCGTGCACAGCGCGGCGGAGTTGCGGCGGTCCAGCACGCCGGGCACGCAGTTGGTGAGCTCGGTCCAGTCGGCGTGCAGCCGGCAGCTCCAGCCGGTGGAGAAGCCGGAGAAGAGCCAAGTCTCGCGGCGGTTGGGCCGGTAGCAGGTGCACCTCGAGGCCTACG